>NC_048298.1:232955447-233043220 GCF_013100865.1 Trachemys scripta elegans
AGGTCCCCTATACTTTAAAACTGGAAGCAAATGCAAAGCTCTCTTTGGTTTAACAGTTTTGCTTTTTAATTTGTCTGCTGTTATTATTTCTAAACTTTTCTTTTTGCTCTGTAGTCCTCTGATACACTCCAGTGTCATTTGATTGTATATGCAATACTGAAATTTGGGTCTACTGTTTCATGACAAGAGAGTTGATTATTTATTGGGATCAGCTGATGTCAGTGGTATGGTTTTATGTTTTTTTCAGAATATGGTCAAATTGGTCAATAGGAATTCTATATAATGAGGGCTTAGCAGGTTACCTCTTCAACCACTGGACAACAACCATATATATATTGGGTTGTTGTCCAATATATATATGGATTGTTGTCCAGTGGTTGAAGAGGTAACCTGCTAAGCCCTCATTATATAGAATTCCTATTGACCAATTTGACCATATTCTGAAAAAAACATAAAACCATACCACTGACATCAGCTGATCCCAATAAATAATCAACTCTCTTGTCATGAAACAGTAGACCCAAATTTCAGTATTGCATATACAATCAAATGACACTGGAGTGTATCAGAGGACTACAGAGCAAAAAGAAAAGTTTAGAAATAATAACAGCAGACAAATTAAAAAGCAAAACTGTTAAACCAAAGAGAGCTTTGCATTTGCTTCCAGTTTTAAAGTATAGGGGACCTCTCCCCACCATGCTTAATGTAGGTGGGGAAACGCTTTGTCACAAATAATTTATTAGCTTTAGCTGAATCTCACTCCTTTTTTCTGCTTGTTCACAGATGGTGAGTTTGTTCATTATTCAACAAATGATTCATTCAAGAAAATCTCAGCCTACAGATAGCTTGCGAATTGTGTTCATTACTTGAGTTCCTCACTGAGCAGTCATTATTACTACTGTCTGATGGATCATCTTAGGGTATGTCTACATACGAAATTAGATCAATTTTATAGAAGTCGATCCTTAGAAATCGATTTTATGTATGTCCCCACTAAGCGCATTAAGTCGGCGGAGTGAGTCCTCAATACCGTAGCTAGCATCAACTCATGGAACGGTGCACTGTGGGTAGCTATCCTACAGTTCCTGCAGTTTCTGCTGCCCATTGGAATTCTGGGTTAAGCTCCCAATGCCTGATTGAGCAAAAACATTGTTACAGGTGGTTTTGGGTACATGTCATCAGTCTCCCCTCCCCCCCTTCCTCCGTGAAAGTAATGGCAGACAATCGTTTTGTGCCTTTTTTTCTGAGTTACCCGTGCAGACACCATAGCATGGTAAACATGGAGCCCGCTCAGCTCACCGCTGCTGTTGTGAACATTGTAAACACCTCGCGCATTATCCTGCAGTATGTGCAGAACCTGGTTAGGAGATGCAGCATGAACACGATTGTGAGGAGGACATGGACACAGACATTCCTGAAAGCATGGAATGTGGCAATTGGGACATCATGGAGGCAGTGGGGCAGGTTGATACAGTGGAACAATGATTCTGGGCCCGGCAAACAAGCACAGACTGGTGGGACTGCATAGTATTGCAAGTATGGGATGATTCCCAGTGGCTGCGAAACTTTTGCATGTGTAAGGCCTGGAACTTTGTGAGTTGATTTCCCCTGCCCTGAAGTGCAGGAATACCAAGATGAGAGCTGCCCTGACAGTTGAGAAGCGAGTGGCGATAGCCCTGTGGAAGCTTGTAATGCCTGACTGCTACCGTCAGTTGGGAATCAATTTGGAGTGGGCAAATCTACTATGGGGGCTGCTGTAATCCAAGTAGCCAATGCAATCACTGACCTTCTGCTAGCAAGGGTAGTGACTCTGGGAAATGTGCAGGCCATAGTGGATAGTTTTGCTGCAACGGGGTTTCCTGAGTGTGGTGGGGCGATAGACGGAATGCATATCCCTATCTTGGCACCGGACCACCTTGCCAACCAGTACATAAATCACAAGGAGTACTTCTCAATGGTGCTGCAAGCACTGGTGGATCACAAGGGACGTTTAACCGACATCAACATGGGATGGCTGGGAAAGGTGCATGACGCTTGCATCTTTAGGAATGCCGGGCTGTTTGAACAGCTGCAAGAAGGGACTTACTTATGAGACCAGAAAATTACAGTTGGGGATGTTGAAATGCCATTTGTTATCATTGGGGACCCAGCCTACCTCTTGCTCCCATGGCTCATTAAGCCATACACAGGCAGCCTGGACAATAGTAAGGAGCAGTTCAACTATAGGCTGAGCAAGTGCAGAATGTGCCTTTGGATGTTTAAAAGCTCTCTGGTGCTGTTTGCTGACTAGATTAGACCTCAGTGCAACCAATATTCCCATTGTTATTGCTTCTTGCTCTGTGCTCCATAATATCTGTGAGAGTAAGGGGGAGACGTTTATGGCAGGGTGGGAGGTTGAGGCAAATCACCTGGTGGCCGATTTTGAGCAGCCAGACACCAGTGTGATTAGAAGAGCACAGCTAGGCACGCTGCACATCAGAGAGGCTTTGAAAACCAGTTTCATGACTGGCCAGGCTACCATGGGACCAGTTGTGTGTGGTTCTCATTGATGCAAACCCTCCCCCTTTGTTGATTTTAATTCCCTGTAAGCCAACCACCCTCCCCCCTTCAATCACAGATGGCAAAGGAAATAAAGTCACTATTGTTTTGAAACCATGCATTCTTTCTTTATTAATTAAAGAAAAAGTGAGATAACTGACAAGATAGCCCGGGTTGGGTAGGAGAGGTGTGGAGGAGGGAAGGACAAGGCCACATTGCTTATTGTAGCCACACTATAAATCAAAAATTTTTGAATGGCAGCCTTCTGTTGCTTGGGCCATCCTCTGGAGTGGAGTGGCTGGGTGCCTGGAGCCTCCCCGCCCCGTGTTCTTGGGCGTCTGGGTGAGGAGGATATGGAACTTGGGGAGAAGGGCAGGTGGTTATACAGTGGATGCAGTGGGGGTGTGTGCTCTTGTTGGCTTTCCTGCAGCTCCATCAGACGCCTCATCATGTCCGTTTGCTCTCCCATTAGCCTCAGCATCACATCCTGCCTTTTCTCATCGTGCTCACTTAATGCTTTCCTGGCCTCTGCCAATGAATGCCTCCATGCATTCAGCAGTGCCCTATCAGTGCAGGAGGACTGCATGAGCTCTGAAAACATGTCATCGTGAGTGCGCTTTTTTCGCCTTCTAATCTGAGATAACCTCAGGGATGGAGATGATAGGGAGAGCATAGAAACATTTGCACCTGCGGGGGGATAAAATGGGGGAAGTAAAATTTAAGATGATACATTTCTGAGAACAAAAGGGAGACTCTTTCACAGTGAATCAAGCAATTCACAGCAGACAGCACATGTGCTTTAGGTACAAGGTCTCATTTTGCTTTTTATATTGAGCGCCTGCTGGTATGGTGACACATCACACATGGCTGGGCAACAGAATTTGGTTTCCAGGCAGCCATGGTAAGCCAAAGGTATGCGGGGTTGGCTTCTTACGCCTTCATAACATGTGGGAATGGTTTCAAACTGCAGCGCCCTCCTTTCCCATAGCAAGCAATGCCGGTTGGGTTTGCCATTTAAAAGGAGGAGCTGCAGTTTTCGGGTGGATGTGCAGCACACACCTCTCCCCACTACACCGCATGGCTATTCTCAGGGATGATCCCTTTTAGCCAAGCGCATACAGCCCAGCATGAATGGGGTCCTTTTTACTGTTCCCTTACAAAAATTCCCCTATTTCAACCAGGTGACAATGAATGATATCACTCTCCTGAGGCTAACACAGAAAGATATAGACCGAATGTTGCTTGAATGTGACCAAAACCCAGGACCATTCGCTGCCATGCTTTGTGCTGCAATGATTCCAGACTATTTGCTACTGGCTTGGCGTCTTAAAGTATCTTACCGTGCAGGACAAAATAAGGCAGCCCTCCCCAGAAACCTTCTGCAAAGGCTTTCAGAGTACCTCCAGGAGAGCTTCATGGAGATAAATAAATAAATGGAGATATCCTATCTCCTAGAACTGTAAGGGACCTTGAAAGGTCATCAAGTCCAGCCCCCTGCCTTCACTAGCAGGACCAAGTACTGATTTTGCCCCAGATCCCTAAGTGGCCCCCTCAAGGATTGAACTCACAACCCTGGGTTTAGCAGACCAATGCTCAAACCACTGAGCTATCCCTCCCCTCCAGATGTTCCCTGGAGGATGCCTGCTCCATCCCCAGATATGTTAACAGACTTTTCCAGTAGCTGTACTGGCTGCAAATGCATCCCAATTCTTCAGGGCAAATCAAACATTAAAGACAATTGCTTTTAAACCCTGTACTGTAGTTACAAATGTGCACTCACCAGAGGTGCCTTCTCCGCCTTCAGGGTACAGGATCCCGCCTTGGGAGGGTATTGGCTCCAGGGTGATGAAAAGGTCCTGGCTGCCAGGGAGAACGGATTCACCTCTTGCCTGCTGCGCAGTCTCCTCCTCCTCCTCATGCACAAAATCCTCCTCCCTGTTGCATGAGACTCCCCCCTTGCAGGTGTCCATGGACAGTGGTGGGGTAGTGGAAGGGTCCCCTCCTAGAATGCCATGCAGCTGATCATAGAAGCTCTGACCTGGAGTGACTGTTTACTTCCTTTGTCTTTTGGTAGGCTTGCCTGAGCTCCTTAACTTTCACGCAGCACTGCTGTGTGTCCCTGTTGTAGCCTCCTGTGAGATTTTGGCATATATATTAGCATTTCTTCCTTTTGATCAGAGTTCAGCCTACACAGATTCTTCTCCCCATACAACAGTCTGATCCAGTGTCTCCCGTTCGCTCCATGCTGGAGCTCGTTTGCGATTCTGGGGGGACTGCATGGTCACCTGTGCTGCTGAGCTGGCCACGCTGACCAAAACAGGAAATGAAATTCAAAATTTCCCGGGGCTTTTCCTGTGTACCTGGCTAGTGCATCGGAGTTTAAACTGCTGTCCAGAGCAGTCACATTGGAGCACTCTGGGATAGCTCCTGGAGACCAATACTGTTGAATTGTGTCTGTACTACCCCAAAGTCAACCCAGCAAGGTCGATTTTAGAGCTACTCCCCTCACCGGGGAGGAGTACAGAAGTCGATTTTAAGAGCCCTTTAGGTCGATGGAATGGGGTTGGTGTGTAGACGCATTGCTTATAAAATCAACCTAAATTTTGATTAATTTGACCTAACCTCGTAGTGTAGACCAAGCCAAGGCTCAGTCACATTGTTTCTGTCCCCTGATTGGGAGAGTGTGCCTGCAACACAGGAGGAAACAATGATCATCTCACTGCATCTTTGGATTCTCTCAAAGAGAGGGAAGGTGCAGTCTGTGAAGTCAGGAGTAGCTAGGCTGGCATGATGATGGGAGGTTTTAGGACTCATAGGCTCATACACTTTAGGTCAGAAGGGACCATCATGACCATCTAATCTGACCTCCTGCATGTTACAGGCCACAGAACCTTACCCACCCTTGGGAGTAGAGAGTCTTAAATTTATAACCCACTCCAAAAAATTTACAAATGGAATTAATTCCCTCTCTACAGAATGTGTTCAATATCCCTGCATCAACCCATGCAGCTTTCAGGGGACTCTACTACCACCACTTCCTCTTCCAGCAGCTGATTTTCACTATTCACTGGTGCCGCCCCACTCTTTTAAACACCACTGCAGCAGTTTACCCATCTAGTTAAAGAAACAGTGTCCTCAGTGCTAAAGGAGCAGCTGTTCAAGAGGAATGGTATTGTGACTGGCTAGTCATCTTCACCTGTATTTCTCCTCCATGATCCAGCAAGGGGCCCCATTTGCAGGCTTTGCCTTTCTTGGGTGGAGACCCACATCTCTCTCTTTCCTGACCAGGATATTTCCAGGTTGCACAGTCCTCTGATTTTCTCAGCAAAAGATAGACTGCCTAAGCAGCTCCCCTCAGAGATGGTATGCAGCAGGATTGCCAGTTATAACTTACCACACAATTGTTTCTAAGCAAGCAGATTTAGAAAGCATTACAAAGAAAACATACAAAAAACAATAAAAGAACCTCCACACTTGCTAATAAACTTACCAGAGATCACGCTTCAACAGGGGCTCTGGTTGGTGATTAGTCCTTCAACTCCCACACAGGGCCATTTCCTGTGGTCATAAGCTTCAGTTGAGAATTAGTAGCCATCTATGGGGCTCAGTCAGCCAACGTCCTTCCAACCCTCCCCCAAGGATTTGGGCCCATCTTGGACCAGAGGTCCTGTCCATTTGCTGGATCAAAAGGGAGGACCTGAGCCAATTTAAAACTAGGCTGTTTATCCAAAAATCTTTTGTCTTTTGGTCCCTGGAGAATCCAGTTTGAGCTAGTCTAGGTGACCCTCTCCAGTGGTGGTGTTTCTCTGGAGATGTGACCACCTGAGTGAAGTTGCTTAATCACCCCCTGCTGTTCTCCCATTTACCCTTCCCATGGAAACAAATATAATCCCTCAAACAAACAGACAATTGCATTTTCAGTACAATGGACTCCAAAGATATTAACCTCAGTTCAATAAAGTTTAAACCAATGCACTAAGGTTTGTTCAGGATATTACAGGCTATTGTCACAGGGACCGTTAGATCATGTATAAAATCTACAACACAAGCCAAAGAATTTCATTCAGATACTCTATGCCCAATAACTTGTGTTTGGCTAAAGCACATTGTCCAGAAAAGCCTCCAGACTCTTTTGAAGACATCAAGAAATGAAGAATCCACCCCTTCCCTTGGTAGTTTGGTCCAATGGTTAATCATGTCATGACCCCTAAATCCTTTTCAGAGTTGTCAAGGCTGCTTCCCCACTCTGAACTTTAGGGTACAAATGTGGGGGCCTGCATGAAACTTCTAAGCTTAACTACCAGCTTAGATCTGGTCTGCTGCCACCACTCCCAAAGTGCTAATTCCCTTCCCTGGGTAGCCTTGAGAGACTCTTCACCAATTCCCTGGAATACAGATCCAAACCCCTTGGATCTTAAAACAAAGAGAAATTAACCATCCCCCTTCCTTTCTCCTACCAACTCCTGGTGGATCAAGATCCAACCCCCTTGGATCTAAAAACAAGGAAAAATCAATCAGTTTCTTAAAAAGAAGGCTTTTAATTAAAGAAAAAGGTAAAAATTATCTCTGTAAAATCAGGATGGGAATAACTTTACAGGGTAATCAAACTTAAAGAGCCCAGAGGACCCCCCTCTAGCCTTAGGTTCAAAGTTACAGCAAACAGAGGTAAACACCCTAGTAAAAGGTACATTTACAAGTTGAGAAGACAAAGATAAAACTAACACACCTTGCCTGGCTGTTTACTTACAAGTTTGATATATGAGAGACTTCTTCAGAAAGATTTGGAGAGCCTGGATTGATATCTGGTCCCTCTTAGTCCCAAAAGCAAACTCCCCCAAAACAAAGTGCACAAAACAAAAGCCTTCCCCCCACCAAGATTTGAAAGTATCTTGTCCCCTTATTGGTCCTTTGGGTCAGATGCCAGCCAGGTTACCTGAGCTTCTTAACCCTTTACAGGTAAAAGGATTTTGGAGTCTCTGGCCAGGAGAGATTTTATAGTATTGTACACAGGAGGGCTGTTACCCTTCCCTTTATAGTTATGACAAGAGTCGCTGCTTTCCAGGGTACAGTCCCCAATTCTGAAGGTTTGTCCTGCATTCTTTGGGCCCAGTTTTCAAAAATAGGTGCCTAAAATGCAGCACTTGGAAGCCTCAGTCATACATCCGGATGGTATTATACTAGATGCTGTACAAACACAGCAGAATCTCTTCCTGATATTTTAGTTCAGCCAAGGCCTTGCATGTATTTTATCTTGAGTGAACAGACCTTTCCCATTTGTAGGTCCATTTTTAGTCCCGTTGTCTGGCATTTGCTGACCCCGAAGGAACCCAAAGCCAGTTAGTACCAATTGCTATAGGCACAGTATGTTTATACAATATTTTCAAGACAGCACCACACCTGGCTTAAATTGGCATCGCTCCAACAGGGCCAGATCCCCAGCAGGTGTAAATCAGCTGTAACCCATTGGAATCAATGAGTCCAGATTCCAGCCAGTGAAAATTGTCCATAGCTCCACTGACTTCATGGGAGCCATGACAGTTTACACTAGCTGAGGCTGCAGCCCACTAGGGGTTTGCAATGCACACACGCTTTGCACAGATTCCCTTGTTGTGCGTGACAAGGTGAAAATTCACTCCTAGCAAATAAGTGCTACAGGCAGAAAAAAGGATGAAGGCACAAATTTTAATCAAACCAACTGAACTGATTTTTCAAACTAAAATCCCCAGCAAACTGCTCAGGGAGCAGGGGCAGTTTAACTAGAGTCTGCAGAGCCTTCACCCAGCAGCACCAGGGTAACCCTCCCACTGCAGACAGGGCGTAACCAGGAGGCATCTTTCCCTGTTAGGGTGCAATGGGAAGGTCTCTCTTACCTGTGCTCCAAGTGGTGCCCTCACAGGGAGCAGGGGCTGATCAGTGGGAACTGATCTCCTCACCAGGTCTGGGTCCCCACTTCTTTGGTGGAAGTTCTGCTTTCCTAGTATGGGGTGTCCTGGGCAGGCTGAGATTTGCAAATTTTCCTTTCAGGGCCAGCTGAGTCTGGCCTTGCATGAAATGTCACTACTAGAAAAAATATAGATATAATAAAATTAGGGGGTGGGATAACTCTTAAATTGATTTTCTTTTCCTACCATCAGAAACAAAAGTTGTTTAGGTCAAAATGTCTAGAGGTGGGGCAGTGAGAGGCTTTTGTGTGTGTGTCCAGTCATGGGATGATACTGATGAGGCCAGTGTACCTGAAAAGGGGTGTTTGCACATAACACATGACGTTTTTTTCTTTTTCTTTTTGAGACAGAAGCTAATCCTAGAATGGTGTCCCTTCTTCCTGAAAAAAGAAGGGGAAAGGCCATGAGGGAGGAGCATTCCAGTTGCGGCTGGGGATTGGGGAGGGCGGGGGAAGGACTCGGAGGGGGAGGAATGAAGGGACTTTTGGAACAGTAATAATAAACATGTACTTCGTAATGTGAGCTGCCTTTTTCTTGAGACTATTTAATTAAGGTGATAAATGGGAGCATGGGAGTGATAAAAAGAAAGACAGAGAGAACTACTGTGCATCCTCAGAAGTTAGCATGTATCAACAACACAGACATTATACAAGACAAGCCAGCACTAGTGCCATTCACATGTCAGAACTGCATCTTTCGGTCTCTCTCTCTCTCTCTGACTTTCCATTTTTTAAAAGTTTGATTATACAACTTTTTTTGTCTGCATCTTTTTGTGTGTATAAGGACTGCACAAGTTTTGGTGCAAAGAAAAACGCCCCATTTTTCAATGTATTCATGTGTTCACTTCAGCATTTAGTATATTTCTGAGCACATATAATCTAAAGTTGGAAATCTGTTTTCTCTTGAACATCTCTTGAACTCAGTAGTTGAAAAGAAAAGCATTTTTGCCTCGGTGCCCAGAGATAGTCCTAACCTGGGCATCACCAACATAACTTCATTATAAGGCCCTTCATTTTCAGTTTTTACTTTACTTAAAAATTCCCAGGAATTTATGAGATTTTATTGCAAAAATTAAATAATGGGTGAAAATCAGTGCAAAAAATTAACCTGGCAGTTTTCTGGCAAAATATTGGGGGTTAATATTGGGAGATGGGAAGACAGAAGAGAGCAAAATAGAGAAAAGTAGGAGTATTGAAAGTAAATACAGTTTAATGTTGTGGTTTATTTAATTAACTTTACATTAAAAATATGTACACATATGCATGCACATGCCTGAAGTGTGCCTTCCACTATGTTGCCTTGCTTTAACAGACACCTTCCCATTTACACTTAGGTAGATGTTTATGTTAATAATAAATTAGCCTAATATAATGTATTGGGTTTTCTTAACAATTAGTATTTTCCTTTACTTGGATGGTTCAACATTTGGGTGAAATTCCCTACATGCAGTAAAAGCCGAATAATAGGTTTTGTAATCCCCAGGTATTTTTTTAGTAAATATCAGGAAAAAAATGAAAACAAGGGGCCTTACTTCATAATCATAGCCTGGCACTTCTACTAGTGGCAGACATTGGTGATATCTGGCTAAGGAAAAGAGCAATTTCAAATAAATAGAGGGAAAAGCAGGAAGTGAACTACGTCTGTTTTCTTCTGAAACAAATTTAATCTCAACCTGAACCTTGTGAAAAAAAAGTGTGCAAACGTGACAAACTGAAATTCAGTTTGTAATTGGCCTCAATGTTTGTGAATATTTTTCCACACTGTTCATTCAACTGTTTATTAATATCAAGTTCTCTTTATATTGTACTATGCCAGCAAACTACAATCTAGAGTGTGAAAGTGACATTTCACTGGGAATTTATGAACCAGTTTTGCTAGTGAAATAATATCTACACTGTATAAATTGCTAGCATGCAGTAGAAATAGGCCAAAACTGACTCCAAATCTCTTCCATTTTGGGGGAGAGATTAAGCTTCACATTGAGATGTCCAGGTCTGAACCTGTTCTGCTGTCTTCACTTGTGATTAGATAAAAAAATCTATTTTCCAATCCCACTTTGAATGCAGTCGAAAATGGTGAGAATAGACAAATAGAGGGCTTGTCTAAACTGTGCTGCAATGTGACCTAATCAGGTATGAAATGAGAGCGCACCAAAGTGCTGCTCAGTAACTGCCCTATGTGGACACTGCTGGCGTGAACTAAAAGGTACCTAGTGTGCGTTAACATAGTCTCATGTAAAACAGGATGGTTAACATGTTCACATGTTATGTTCACTCCAGCAGCATTCACATGAGGCAGTTCATAGATAGATCTATAGATTCCAAGGCCAGAAGGAAACATTGTGATCATCAAGTCTGACCTCCTATATAACACAGGCCATAGAACTTCCCTGGGATAATTCCTAGAGTGTACCTTTTAGTAAAACCTCCAATCTTGGTTTAAAAATTGTCAGTGATGGAGAATCCACCATAATCCTTGGTAAATTGTACCAATAGTGAATCACTCTGTGTGTCAAAAATGAATGTCTTATTTCCAGTCTGAATTTTTCTTGCTTCATCTTCTAGCCATTGGATCGTGCTACATCTTTCTCTGCACAATTGAAGAGGTACTTAAGGATTGGTACTTATAAATTGTAATCCAGTCACTCCCTAGCTTTCTGTTTGCTAACCTAAATAGATTGAGCTCCCTGAGTCTATCACTGTAAGTCTTGTTGACTAATCCTTGAATCATTCTCATGGCTCTTTTTGGAACCCTCTCCAATATATCAACAGCCTTCTTGAATTGTGGACATCAGAACTGGACACATTAGTCCAGCAGTGGTTGCATAAGTGCCAAATACAAAGATAAAATACCTCTCTACTCCCACTTGAATTTATGCATCCAAGGATTGCATTAGCCCTTTGGGCCATAGCATAGCACTGAGATGTCATGTTCAGCTGATTATCCACCATGACCTCCAAAGCAGTCACAGCTTCCCAGGATAGAGTTTCCCATCCTGTAAGTATGGCCTATATTCTTTTTTCCCTAGATGTATATGTTTACAGTTAGCCATATTAAAAATGCATACTGTTTGCTTGCACCCAGTTTACCAAGTGATCCAGATCGCTCTGTGTCCATGACCTGCCCTCTTCATTATTTACCATTTCATTGTGTCATCTGCAAACTTTATCATTTAGATCGCAACACTTTGGTGTGCTCTGCAATTCTCACCCCATAGTCTGCACTACGGTGCAGCGTAGACATAGCCTTAGAATAGACCAGGGGTAATCAATTATTTTTTGTCAAGGTCAAAATTTCTTGATCAAGGTATAGGCAAAGTCCAGACTCTAAAGAAAATAATTGCAAAAGTAATAACAATAATGATAATTATAGGGAAATAAAAAGATTTTGCGGTTCATTCCAAAGCGTCTGGCAATCCAGATTTGGCCTGCGGTCTATGGGGTGAGAATTGCATACCTTGGCCCTGAGGATGTCACATGGGCCACAGCTGTATGCTGATTGGAATGCAAGCAGCTGAGAGCCGCTGAGTTAGACTATCCACTGAATCCAGAATGGTTCTGTTAGGTTACAGGCCAAAAGAGGTTACTGACTCAGAGAAGGACCCATTCAGGGGCGGCTCCAGGCACCGGCACAGCAAGCGCGTGCCGGGGGCGGCGTGCCGGTCGCTGTGAGGGCAGCAGTCAGGCAGCCTTCGGTGGCATGCCTGCGGGAGGTCCGCCGGTCCCGCGGCGGGCACGCCGAAGGCACGGGACCGCCAGATCACCCGCAGAAATGCCGCTGAATCTGCGTGACCAGCAGATTGCTGAAGGCTGCCTGACTGCCGTGCTTGGGGCGGCAAAAAACATAGAGCCGCCCCTGGACCCATTGATAACTAGCAGCCAGATGGGTGATAGCTCATTTTGGAAATGGATAGATCTCTCAACTTTAGTGGCATGGCGATATAAAGCATGGGGAATCCTTTCAATGGAAAAACCACCGACAGCCTTATGTCAGGTTCAAGCAATATTATAACATATGATTACCATTTTTGGAATTTTGAACAAAACAAATACACAGATAATGAGAAGAGTTTGACCAGATACAAATATGTCTTTTAAAGATAATAAATGCAGAGGTCAGGAATTTTTCGACAAAATGTATGTTGTCAGAAAATGCCGGTTCAAAAACATTTTGCAGGAAAGAGTCAGTTTTGACAAAATTCTCAATAAAAAATCTTGTTTTTTTAAATAGTAAAAACATTTTATTTTGTCATTTTTAAAATGAGAAGTTCCATTTTTCCAATTCAAAATGACATTTTGTTTAAAAATGTAAGCTAGCTATAATAAAAATATGGTAAAAACTGAAACAAAATGTTTTGAAATTATTGGTATGAAATGTGTCGAATTGTTACAAACTATTTTTAGTTTTATTTTTGATTCATGAGAATTTTTTAGATTTAATTTTTTCTTAGTGATTTGGGATGGGAAAACTTTCTGGAAATCTCAAAAATGTTTGTGGGATGGGAAATCCTTTCCCCAGTTCTATTAAGAAATAAAGGTTATGATGAAGATTTGTTAATACTTGTATGGAAAATTCATGTAAGTTAGTCGTTTTTTAGAGTTTGTTCAGTAGGACATAAAGTACTCTAAACGGAGCCACATAATTACAAGCCTGTTCAGTCCATTTCCATTATTTACACATCTTTATTAGAAAATGCTTCCTTCTTAATATTACACCACTAGGCCAAGTGTACACATCTATACATGAGCTGACAGGATGATGCCAGTCCTTCTTGATGGTGAATTCAGTGGCAGAAATCTGTTTTGTTAAGAATATATAAGGCTTAATCTGAATCAGTTTCTAAATTGCGTTTCTGACAGGTTACTTCCACCCCTACAATCAGATTAACAAATCAAAGGTGCATTCATGCTTTGAGACTAGTTGCCACTTACATATTTCAAACACCCAGGCATTTGGTTAAACTAAGCTTGGATTAACCAGGTCTGACTTTTTAGAGGGAGTTATGTTTAAGGGGGTCTCTATGTATACTAATTTTTAAATGGTGTGCTCACGGGGGGAGGGAAGCCCACTCTTATGAGCTCAGTAAGCTTACAGAGCTTTATAGCCTCCCTGCAAGCTTCATGAGCTTAACTGAAGATAAGACTCACCTTCCCAGAAAGACCTCTCTATTGATGCAGAGAGAAAAAAAATCATCTCTTTATGCATTGACTTACCTGCATCCACCCTGTCTTCATTTTTACTTATTTTTAATAGCAGCATTTATTAGCATAAAGCACTTAATCGTATGGAATAGACAAAAGTAGAATCATCCAGAACTTGTTGCCTTTGTTGTTGCTGTTATTTTAGACTCTTGAGTAAGTGACAGAGACCGCTCAAATTATTTCTTATGAATAAATTATCTGACAAAGTTAGCCCCCTTTCTGTGATAGTATTTGTATTTTGTATGCGCTCACACAATGGCAGGGTCAAACATTTTCATCTTATGGGCTGTTCATAAAGGATGAAAATCTATCTATATATTTCTCTCTCTCTCTCAGGTACTTTTAGGGCCCTCATTACCATAGTACCTGAGCATCACACAATCTTTCTCCTGACATCACCACAAACTAGAAAAGAACTTTATAGTTTGGGAAACAGAGGCACAGAGAGACTAAACAATTTGCCCAAGGTCAGGTTACACAGGAAGTCAGTGATGGAATAGGAAATTGAACCCTGACTCCCAAGGCCCAGGCTAGCATCCCAGCTATTGGACTGTCCTTCCTCTCTTCATGTCCAGCAGGTCTGCACGCGGCCTCAACTTCTAGTGTCCTTCCTTCTGTACTTAGGCCATTGACAGAAGTTTGAGTGAAGTCAATTCTGATGGTGCTTTTTATTATGTTGGTATCTGCCCACATGGAAATATATTTCACGGAGGCCAGTAAACATTGCTTAAGTCTCATGTAAATCCTCAAGACTGACCCTGAGTGGTAAGTAGTGCTTATGGGCTCTCTGCACTGGTGTGAATTTCATACTCAGGCCAGATCCTTAGCTGGCATGACTCCACATCCAACTGTAGCGTGTAACTGGAATGGTAACCAGATGAAGCAGAATGGCTGACATAGCTGCTACTAAGGTAAAACAAAAAAATTAAGCAAATGCAGGTGGTTGGCTATGAGCTCCTTGCAATGGATCCAGTCATCTAGTCCCAGTACAAAGCACCCTGGTCATGCTGCATTCAAAACTTTGGGAAATAAGATATATGCACCTAGAGGTCATGTGGATGTAAAAAGTTATTGTGATGTCTTGTGTATAGGTCCCATTGAGTGCTGATGCAATGATGCAGTTGTTCAGAGAGGTTTTTTGTGGTCTGCATGACAGTGACTAGCTATAATAGAGCAGCTGGAACATGGCCATGGAGAAGGTACTGAGAGGGAGGTTGGAAGAGGTTACTGTAGCAATGTTTCCCACCAGTGCTTCTTTCAAGTTCAGAGCTTTGGCAGGGGACAGCCAATGAGAAGTATCTGTCTCTGTTATGGCTGTGTTGGCATACAAATGTGTTGTATATTATAAATAAACACTTATAACTAAGAAATAAACATTTATTTCTAACACTTGTTCAATTATATTCAGCTTGTGAAAAACTGTTGGTGACAATAATATAACATAATAACATAAGCAGCACTTAAAGTGCTGGGTTATTTTTTTACACATGCACTTAAAATAAGATTGCCTCTCTTTGGAAATGTCTGACGAAGCTTAAGGCAGTCTCAGGAAGGAGAAGACTCAGAGCACAAGAGCTGGCAGAAAATGAGTATGAGACAGTCTTAGCTCGTGTGAATCAATGAAGCTCCATTGAAGTCAATGGAAGTATTCCAATTTACATCAGCTGAGGATCTGGAATAGCGTTTCCACTTAAATGGTATTTTTGGGCTGGCTCTTCCTACACATCACTAGAGCAGCTCCCATCTAAATTATTTGCGTTTGAGTATGGAAATGCAAAATGCCATTCCGGGTTGAGAAATTTCGCTGAATTTTAGCTGTCTACGTAGTTGAAATTCAATACAGATTGACTAGTGCTCCCACCTATAAGCATTCAGATTACCTGTAACTGCCTGTTTTCTGATCTGCCAATGACTTATATATCAATACTTGGTTCAGAACTTGAATTAATTACCTGACTGTGACTTCCTGGGACTGCCTCCAGGCATTGCTGATTCATAACCAGCACTGATGCAATCGGATTAATGAGACGGAGAGAGAAAAAACACTTAGAAACTTTAGGAGATTAAAAAATAGGTGTTGGAAGAGAGAAATATGCTTTTTATTTGTTGTTTTCTGTGGACCTTCTTTCTGAGAGTTTTTCATTCTAACTCTACCTAAATAAGGCAAATAGCATGTGGCATGCACTGCAAATGGAAGACTGGCTCACACACAGCTGCATATTTGCCATGGAAATGTTTGATTTTCCTTTAATAGAGAAAAGATAGTGATTATGATAGGATCCAGAGTGATAGCACAAGAGAGCCAAATCTTTTATTCACACTTACAACATGCATGACAACGAATGAGTTGTCCCATACCACTCTGGGAATGGGTCTCAGTTCTTTTCAGGAGGAACCACTTCTAGTGTAACTTGTTCAATCCTTCGCACTCTTGACACTCTGCAGTCTTTCAACACCAACCAAGGGAAAGCTGAGTGATGTCAATTCTGATGGCGACTTTTACTATGTTGATATCTGCCCACTTGGAACTATACTGAGACCACTTGTACATTTCACACTGATCACTATACAGCTAGTGGTTGGTTTCTGTCACCTGGGCTTAGTTTGAGCTATTGACCTACGCATAAAAGGCTCCAACACTAAGATACAATTCAACACCCATTTAAGTCAACTGGGCGTTTCCCTTTGACTTTAGTATGAGCTGGATCTGGCCTCTGAAGCTGGATAAAAAAAATCATAATTTTCAAAATTTGATGAAAGATTTCACAAATTTTTACAACAGCCTTAGCAAAATATTTTTGCCATTTTTTAACCAGCGCTGTTCATAAGTCAAAACAAATTCTCTGAGCCTGTAAAATGTACTGTAAAAATGTTTCATTTTGTATATGACAATTATCCTGTCCTTTGGGAGCAAAAAATTTTAAGAAGGAGAAAGCCATTTTTCACAATAATACAAAGAAACAATAATCACTGATTCTCCACAGTCACAATACTCAAGCCATTTACCTCACTTCCCTCTCACACTAAGTCACTTATCATTCTCTGTAATGGGCAGAAAACAATCTCCTTTCTATACATTGCTGACCAAAATAGGACACAGTATTCCAGCTAATGCCTAACCAGCACCGAGTAGAATGGTATTATCACCTCCCATGCCTTGCATGCTATGCAACCAAAAATTGAATTTGCTTTTTTTGCAACAGCATCACATTGCTGACTCATGGTGAGGTTGTGATCTACCAGATCTTTCTCAACAGTGCTGCTGCCAAGCCAGTTTTCCTCATTCTGTATTTATGCATTTGGTTTTTCTTCCCTAAGTATAGCACCTTACATTTGTCATTGCTAAATTTCATTTTGCTGTCTATAGCTCAGTTCTTCAATTTTTCAAGATCCCTCTGAATTTTAGCTCTATCCTCCAAAGTGTTAGCAACTTCCCCCTCCCCCCGCCCTTTAGCTTCGTGTCATCTACAAACTTGATCAGTATGTTCTCTATACCTACATCTAGGTAATTAATAAACAACAAAATATTAAACACTGGAACCAGAACAGGTCCCTGTGGAACCCCATTTGAGATCTCCTTCCATTTTGGCATCATTCTATTAATAGTTACTGTTTGTTTGCGGTTGTTTAACCAATTTTGTATCCACCTAATGGTAGTTCTGTCAAACATGTATTTCTCCAGCCTACTTATTAGAATGTCATATGGGACTTGCTGAAGTCCTGGTATATTATGTCCACCACATTCCCCACATCCACCAAATCAGTTACCCTGTCAAAGGAGGAAATCAAGCTGGTTTGGCATGATTTGGTTTTGGTAAATCCATGCTGGCTGCTAGTAATTACCTCTTTCATCCTCCAAGTATTCACAAATTGAATGTTTTATACATTGTTCTAGAAGCTTCCCAGGTATCAAAGTCAGGCTGGCTGGTCTATAGTTCCCTGGCTCCTCCTTTTCCCCTCCTTTTAAAGATGGGCATTATGTTAGTCCTTCTCCAGTCTTCTGGGACCTATCCTGTCATCCATGAGTTTGTAAATATTATTGCCAGTGGCGCCGAGATTTCTTCAGCACCATTGGGTGAATAGCATTCAGACCCGCTGATTTGAATTCATTCAAATTGGCCAGAAGATCTCTGATGTCTTTGTTACTTATCCCGATCTGTATCCCTTCCCCTTTATTGTTATCATAACTTTGCTAGTTGTCTGGTCACATGTTTATTTTTTGTGAGAAGACTAAAGCAAAGTAGGCATTGAGCAGCTCTGCCTTCCTATCATCTTCCGTTACCAGCTCACCTTCTCCATTGAGCAGCAGATCCACACTGTCCTTGATCTTTCTTTTTCATCTGACATTTGAGAACCCTTTCCTGTTGTCCCTAGCATTTCTTGCCAGCTGTAACTCATTCTTTGCCTATCGTTTGTTCTCTTTCTCACATGTGGACAAACAATTCCTATGACGTATCCCACAAATATAGAACACTGATAATTTAGTCAGCTTAAAATTCAGTGGTTAATAAGGTTGAAAACCATGTGCTGCTGTAGATGTTTGTTAGCAATGCATGAGTGTAATGCAAGTGTCCTGCTTGTTTCTCATGTACTGTATGTTAACATTTAAATGCTGATTGCAAACAAAACAAATACAAACTGGAGCCAGTTACAGTTCTGATTAACATTATAGTTTGCAGTTGTTATACAAACACTTAGGAGGAAAAGACTGCAACATCAGTTCTGTTGCCAGGACAAGGCAAGGCCATGGCCAATCCAGTCCAATCCAATCCAAACCATGAATACAGTATGCAGTTAAACAGCAAAAGGGCAAATCAGAAAATACAACTATATTGCCTTTTCCCAAACACTGCCAGCCCAATCTGGTGAGGTTCTGAGTGCACTCTGAGGGAGCAAGGAGGTCTTCTGAGGAAAAAAAAAAAACTTGGTGCGGGAAGGGAATTAGAAAACTAAAATTACTTAATGAATGGATATTGCATAGCTACAGTGGGAACTAGCATTAATCAAAACTCGGAATTTCCATTCTGTGGAAAATACTGATATTTCAAAATGTCCTTTCATCCTGTACAAGAACAAAAAGTTGAACTTTACAAATTTACCACAAAATGAAATTTCAGAATTTCCATTTAAAACAAAATATTGAAAAGGCCTTATTGAAGTACTTCATTTCAACTTTATCATTCATTATTTTATGTTAGCAATTGTAAGCAATGATAAAGTAGAATCTGTGTTCACCTTACTGAAATGAAATGTTTTGATAATTTTTCATCCAAGGTTTCAACAAAATTGTTACATTCCCACAAAATATTTTGATTTAAATTAGTCAGCATTATTTATTTACTTATTCTGGGGAGAGAGAAGGGTGGAAAGATGTACCACTGAAAATTTTTTGACCAGCTATCATGTGAGGTTATTTAGACCTTCTCCAAAACTCCTGGAAGTCTATGAGAGTCTTTCTATTGACTTCAGTGAGCTTTGGGTCAGACCTAGATGAGTTCATTTCATAATTCCTAGTTAATTAAAGTCTGTTGTAAAGTCTGTGAAGGGATTTGGTTAGTAATTCACAAAGTTAGTTCCTTTTCTTTTCTTCTCCCACCCACAAAGTAATTCTTTTAATCCTCATTGGACAGTAAGCTAACACTTTTGCTTCATGTGGCCTGAATATTTTTCAGTTTCAAAAGTCACTTAGTTCCATCTGAACCATTTGGGACTTTAGCGAGCTGAATCCTGGCTCATTTTCTGCAATGTCCCAAGCAGAAAGTCCAAGTGAGGCTCATACAGAGAGTGGTGGTAACTCACTGCTGTAAATTCAATTGACTGATTAGTTTGATTAATCTGCTGTGAACCTATTTGTGAAGGTCTGATTTCCATGCCTACTCCAGCTACTAGATTTTGAGCACTATCCATTTTCTGTGAAGCTGATCTCAGAAGTACTAGTTTTTTAATGTGAGCCTGCATTTCTAGTAGATCTAACTATATAGCCTGTTTTATTTCAGCCACTGACTCCTACACTTTGTGAAACACTATGGAAAGAGAGTCAAGTTTATGATGAAAGACAATTCAATTGCTATACAAAAATTTTAATATGCAAACTGTCTAATCATCTTGTTTCCTGTATGGACAAGGTTTTGCAATTACATAAAAATGGATGTGATATTTGCAGTAAAACTGTGAAAATTCTTATTTCTTTTTCTGGCAGTTCTCCCATCACGTTGGCACAGTCGGGGTGAGATGGGAGAGTCTCCTTTCACTTTTGCAAAAAAATGTGATAATCAGCTGGGTAGATTTGATAATATAGACTTCAGTCACACCAATAAGGAACAACAGCTATATCCTTGACCACTCATTTTGAAGAGGTGAAGCCTAAACTTGGTAGGTCCAGACTACCTGCCGAATTAGCGGGTAGTAATCGATCTATCGGGTATCGATATATCGGGTCTCATTTAGACGAGATATATCGATCTCCAAATGCGCTCCCATTGATTCCGGAACTCCACCAAGGCAAGCGGCGGTAGCGGAGTCGATGGGGGAGCAGTGGCCATCGATCCCATGCCGTGAGGACCCGAGGTAAGTCAAAATAAGATACATCGACTTCAGTACGCTATTCCCGTAGCCGAAGTTGCGTATCTTACAGCGACACCCCCCCCCCAGTGTAGACCAGCCCTTATAGAAACAACTGTTGAGATATTATTGGCTTTGGTTTTTGCACTCAGTTCTGAAAATAGGAGAAAACTCAAGAATCTCTCTTTAATCCTTGTCACTGTTTCAGAAAACCACCCCCAATGATGGCATTGTTCTGCCCTGGCAATATTTACAATTTCACCAGCTAAAAGTGAAAACCTGCGGACGCATTTGATGCCCCTACACTAGAATTTCTCATATAGTTCAATCAGTTCATTCTGGGTGCAGGCTGATGTGTCTTGTGCTATAGCTAGAGTGCTTTCCAAGCTGGATCTCAAATATTGTAATTCCTGTGATTCACAAGAATTCATACAGCTGAATGGCTGTCACAGTAAAAAAGACCATCTCCCAAAATTCATAAATGAGGCACTAATCTATGAAAACTAAGTTTACATGTAATTTTACTTGCACTATTTATGTCTTTAACTGAACATATATTTCAATTAATGAGATCATATATAACATGATACAAAAATCACAGTAAAAATCTCTCCTTTCAGTTCTTCTGCCATCCTGGATTCCCTTTCTCTGCCTCTGTATTTCAGGCCCCTCATCTTTGCCTCACTCTCACAGATTCTCTCTATCTCTATCAAATCCCAAGCAAACACTTTCCCACCTCCAACTCTCTGGCCCCGATCACTACTTCTTTCCACAGGTCCCTGCCATTAATTCCTCCCACACACTTCAGCATACACTTCTACTTCAATCCTCTCAGGCCACACAAAACCTACTTCTCCCATCCTTCAGGAACCCACTGTATCTCTGCCTCCTTCCTCTACTTGTGTTCAGTTTTGCATAGGCCAGTTTGTCAATTGCCTGCAAGCAAATTTCTGAACATAACTACTGTATTTATGTGAATCTCACCATGCATACATCCAGAGTTTGTGCATCACAATAAAGTAGCAGATAATTTATTAAAACGGAAGGAAATATATCTCCAACATGGTAGAACTTCATGAAATCTGCGCCAAAAGTTACCCAAATATTTCTATCACTTGGAGATAGTTTGTAAAAGTTTATTCTCCATTTAAAAAAAAAGAACAGGAGTACCTGTGGCACCTTAGAGACTAACAAATTTATTAGAGCATAAGCTTTCGTGGACTACAGCCCACTTCTTCTGAAACCTGTCAGTTCTCCATTTACTTCTTTCAAAGATATGTCAGCACTGTATATACTGTACTGCATATAAGCAGTGAGTGTGAATTGGGTCCTTTCTACTACCGTAATCAACAACAACGACAACAATATGCTGACACAGAGAGGGTCCATAGTGTCAAATGTCCATGGCCATATTGTATGGATTTATTCTAGTGTCTAAAAGGTCCACAGGATTATCACTGATATGGTGCAGGCAGGTTAAACATACACACCAGCATGGCCATTGCCAGCCACTGGCCAGGCACTGTCTCCCCGTGACCTCAAGGCTGATCTTCAGGGCTCAATGTGCGGCGACTTTATCTCCAAGATGGGATATATGACCAGAAAGTGCCAGGCAGCAGTGACCAACAATCACTTCAATCCTCTCCAGGCCAGTTCTCAATAGTACATCCCCATTACTGATAAAATCAAAACATCTTATCCCCAACAGTCACTGCTGGCAACACATAATAAATGCCTCCGGCATACTGATGTCTTGTTTAACCAACGTCCGTATTTCAGATCCAATAAAGAGGATTTGAAGTACACGGGTTTGATAAGTCCATATTTTTGTATATAATTTCACCTTCTTTTTACTCCAGACCCTATGCAGGTCTTTCATAGCCAAGTATATTAAACTGATCCTCTGTCTTGCTGCACCCATTTGATGACTAGTTACTGCCTAGATAGATGAAATCATCCACTACTTCCCTGGTTTGTCTGGCAGCACAGATTTCTTGTATCACAACTTTTGCGGTGACATTCTCTCATTTTTGTTTTGCCCAAGACACCCTTAGCATAAGGGCAGCTGCCATATGTTCAAAACTCTCTAGTGTGTCTTTAAGGTTGTTTGCATCCTGGCTGAAGAGGATGGTATTATCCATATAATCCAGGTAGGTAAATTGAACCAACAGATATACCAGTACTCATGGAGATATGTTCAAGAAGCCAATCCACTGGATGGCAGAATCAGGCTGGAGTCAGGACACCGCCCTCCTTTACCCCGGATCTAATGTAAAACCTTTTATACCTATGAGTCCCCCATCACACCTGTGCCCCGAATCATTATGTAGATCTTGAATTAACCTCAAGAGGATGTCAGGAACACCAATGCCTAATAGGGGCTTTCACAGGCAAGCTCTAAAGACAGAATCGAAGGCTGCCTTCAGCTCTACATATGCTACTGATAAAATTAATTTTTATTAGCATCTGTAGCTTTCTCAGTGGGAGCACAGGCTACAATGATGGACAGTTGTCCATGGCAATACATCAACCTGGCATACACCAGTCGATTAGAAATTGGGTGCCACATTGAGAGTGATTTATTAAAGGGTGAAGAGAGGACAAATGCTACCCCATTTATGTGTTTGTTTTTTTGAGTACAGTAGACTTGCATCCTTCACAGAATTTTGATCATTTCTCACTAGTCTTTTGGTTATCCCAGCAATTGCAACGAGGCATCGTTTCATCTCTTGGACTAATGAAACCCAACCTCATTTAGGGTTAGTACATTCCAGGTGGCAAATCTGGTGGAGTTTCTCATATCAGTCATGGACACTATAGGCATTATGGAGGTTAGCCTAAAGTGTGAACCATGTTTTATTGGATGCCCCTTGATTCAGTCTACCTCCTTAGGTAGAGGAGATGTAGTGTGGTGATTTTGTTTGTGGATACCAACCCCCTCTCCTGAACCCTTTCTGCATGATTCAGATGTTTCTGAGATTGTAACTCATCTGCCTTCCCCAGCGTTTGGGGAGTATTTTTCCTTTTTCACTTTGTCTATCATTCACCTTTTCTCATAACCCTGAGCAGGGCCCCTTATCAAATACTACTGGCTGGATCTAGTCAGAATCGAGGCTTGCTTTGGTTGGGGGTGGGGGAGACCACACCCTGAAGTAGCACAGCAAATACTGCTGCCCTACCCACTACCCAATTATCCATTACCATCAGGACTTCATCCATATCATCCTTTTGATCAGTGTGGTATGTATCTGACTGCATATCCTTTCTTTTATTAACAAATATTTTTCTTCATTATTGTTGATTGTCTTCCTAAACTTGTTTCATTTTTATGGTAACATTTAAAAGAATGTGTATTCTTTGTCTTCAGACTATCCTGGCAACATTAATCTCCAGCCAAACGATGATCTTAGACCCAGAGTTCGAATGCTCATTGTAGGGTGGGATCTTGGTCTATCTCATAACAACAGGGGTCTTTTGCAAAATTCAGATCTTGACACAGATTTTGAACACCTCCAAAATTCAAGGGTGTTCAGATCCAAGGATATAGCCTTGCAATTTATTCACACAAGGTCAAATCCTGACCTCATTGAATCTAGCTATTAACTTAAATGGGACTAGGATCAATTTATAAATTTAACCATAATTTAATGACAATTTTCTATAAAAGAAACTGTATAATCCTGAGGTTGCCCATTCTGATTTCAGGCTCAAATAGGAAAAAACCTGATACATCCTCGTGATTGTTTTTAGAAACACTCACACAAACAATCCCTTAAAATCAGCTGCCCATCTGCAACACCAACAAAACAAAACCAGACACATTTCCAATGGACTGAAAACTTGCCAAATGATATGTTGGATCCTCAAAGTATACTTGGTTCACACTGATATTATATTTCATTATCAGAACAATATGTCTTCTGGTGATCTTGCAGAACATATTGGTACGATGAAGTAATACTATGGAAAAAATAAGTCTTTTTTTCTTTTCTAATAAGTGTTAATAGTGTTGGTGACTGTCACTTATTTTTTTCTGTCTAGTACCTCAACATGTGGGACATCCCATACATTAAAAGCAAACAATATATTACATTAACATGTTCACAGGCAATACAAGAATCCCCTTCCCTGTTCTAGCCTAGACCATTAAAAAAAAAAAAAAACACACACACACACACACACTTTAGACATGATCCTTAGTCAAAAAATGCTTGACCAATAAGGATGCACCTTGCTCTGTGCAGATAATCTTTGGAAAGAGGTTTGCAAATAACCTGAAAGGCTGCAAAACATTTTACAAAACTGACGGAGAAAAACAAAGTTTAGAACTGGTCAAAAGCAGACACTTTAGTTAGACTCATTAAGCTAAGGGTGAATAGCTTTAAGTTCATGTATTATGTAAAAAGTTCTCCAAAGCTCAAGCTGTTTTCTATAGTTTTAAAGAGCAGAGAACAGCTTTCTGTCATCCAACATGTAGACTGCATTTCTGCTGGATTTGATAAAAATACAATTAAAATGTTGTACAGGGGGTTAAGCCAAATTGGCCTGCATCCTAGAACCCACTCCAAGCAAAACCTTGAGGAATATACTATACATAGAAAAGGGTTGTCCTCTGGGATTCCCTCCCACTTTCTTTAACCTGATATTTTGCTCATCCTATTATGCGATTCCTCAGAGGAGTGAAACACTAGATTGACTCATTAAGACTCATCATTTACAAGATGTTGACAAATGCTGGCATTTATCCTGTTGTCATAATAAATGTGAGAAAATGACCACTTGGCAAATAAGTGATTCCATGAAATTGCAAAATACAAACATACAAGGGTCTGTGGTAATGTGTTGATATTGCTATACAGCATCATTATAAAGATGCATTATGTATTGTGATACAAAAATTTTAAAAGAAATAACTGAGTTTTCCCTAAGAAGAGGTTATAATGAATATTTTTCATGCATTTTAATAGAGCTTTCCATCCAAATATCTCAAACTTTAATTAAAAAATTGAAAGTATGAATGAATGTCTCACAACACTGCTATTAGATAGCTATTATTAGGCCCATTTTACAGATGAGGTCAATAGGAGCTATGGGTGCTCTACTAAGATTGTCAGCTCTTTGGGGCAGGGACCATCAAGGTACTTTAATTATTATGTATGAGTACAATGCCTAACACTGTTTGGGGCCTGTAGTGTGATGAATCTGAATCCTTCCTTCACTGTTAGATGTAGCTTAGGGCACAAAAAAGCATCACCATCTCCGGAGAAGTAGCTGACTGCTTTTTGTCTAGTCCCTACCCTCTGACCTCTCTGGTTTGGGTGGTCCTTCTAGGGGTTAAAATTCCTGCTGGCATAGCTCTCCGTGTCATTGGGATACACAAACCTCTTAAGGTGCTATTTCCAGAGAAGGCCTACGTGCTACTGCTATGCAAATGGTAATCACATTAAAATAATATTAACAATAACATTAATAATAATAGTAATAATAATAACTATAAAACATTTTTGAAAACCAGGCACTATCTGTCTAAAATCATGGATTCAAAAACGGAGGCAGCCACAGTTAGATGACCATTTTGAAAATCTGGCCCGACATCTAGCTTTTTCGACATCTGTTTAGAGCCGAAGTAGAACCCAGATAGCCTGTCTCCTGCCCTGAGTTTTGGCCACATAACCAGAGACAATCATTTAACAAACCTAAAAAATGTCCTGTAGGGAGAACCATCTTTTTTCACACTCAATTTCATTATTTTCATTTTTTTTGTTTCTTGCAGTACTTTTTATTATGAAGGGCTTTTTGTTTGTGTTGTGTTTAATAAAAACAAAGGAGTAAGTGAGACAAACAAGCTTGACAGAGACACACAATACAGCCGGAGATACAAGGCTAATTTCTGCTCTGAGGTACATACTGCAAATGTGAATGTAACCCATTGGTCAGTGTGTGTTACTTATCTCCCTCAGTGCCTGTTGAAGAGTCTGTTACAACTCCCATCTGGAGATCCTGGCTCTTTAGCGCAAGCTACAGAGACACATGGTTTTATCTCTGGAGGTCTCTAGCTGTCATATAAATACAAACAGAATTTGTCCCATGTTAGTTAAACAATGTCAAATCACCAGGTTTCTCAGAAGTGAGGTTCATATTGTGATAAACCAGAGTAATAGATTGTGGAAAGAAATAGATAATACAAGGAAAGAAGTACATGTGAGAGGAGGGTCTATGTAAAAGTAACCCAAGATGCTTTTCATTATCATGTGTTTATTAATACACTCTCACCAGTTCTTTCTTGTGAGATTAAAAACAGTGATAGTATTAACAATCAAAATCAAAAGTAGAAATAACCCAGTTGCCAAGAGTACTGAGGCATGATTGGTTGGTAGTTCAATTCGTCTACTGTCCTGCTTTAGTAGCAATCTGCCTGATACAGCAGTTATCATACAAAAAATGTTATCATACAAGAATTGATAGAATTGCTTTTCTGTTAAATCCCAGAACTTGCATTAGTCAAAATTCCCATAGTAGGCAGGAGTTCAGAGCCCAAGATGGGGTGTAACTCAAAGGTACTCTCTTTCTTCAACTAAATTTGCAGTTATCAGTCTTTCATCAGGACTTTTTTTTAAAAAAAGACAGTATTTTGGCAACACCTTTTGGAATAGGCATCTTTCTGCCCACACATTTGGCTGAGTTGTCTAGCTGAGATCACTCTGTCTCTGCTTCTGCCTCTCATCAAGCTGGAAGCTAGCTTTTTTTGCCTCCAAAAACAGTCTACAGGGATATTCCCAGCAACAGCCTAAATCCAAAAGTATCTCAAAGAAAGAAACATTTGCTAGAAAATTGAGAAAAATCATAACAAATCAAATGCAAGCAACATAATATCATATCTACTATGACATCTGGGTAACAGAATGGCTAAAGGGACAAAAATCTTGAAGTTAACCTTGATTTAAGACACCATACATTTATCATCTAGAGTGCAGGTGTCTGCCTTTCTCATACCTCTCAAATTACCAAGGACCCACTGTGGAATGCAATGTGTAACAAAGACCCAAAATAAACAACAACAAAAGCACTCCCGAGGGAAACTTAAAATGCTGTGGAATTATGACAGGGAATACCAACCCCACACTTGAGAGGATAATGTTAATGAACTGCTCTGGGCCCAAGAGACCACATGTCCTCACCCCTGCTGGGCATGCTCCCTGTGGAGGGAGCATTCGAAAGCAAGCAGCTCAACTCAGTCTGGGCTGACTGAGGAGGAGAGCAGATGGGTGCAGCAACCTCCTGTCGGGAAGCTGCCAGGATTCCAAGCTGCCAGGATTAAGCCTCCTAGCCACGCTTTGGGAAGTCAGCTGACCACAGGAATTGATGGGAATGACCCACTGTTGCCAGCAAAGGAGACTTTGGAGACAAATCAGAGGAAACACTAGAGGGGTCCCATGTCCAACCCCGGAGATGATGCTGGAGGGACTGGAGCAAGGGTAGAAAGTGACCCAGCGAATGCGCTTGGGGTTTCAGGATCTGAACCCTGTGTCAGGGTCCACTGTTTCAAAGGGCCCTGGGTCAGATCCCGGTGGAGTAGGGTGGGACTGGGTTCCCTGACTCTCACTAGTGTGGGACACTACCTTGTGATATTGCTGCTAGGCAAAGTGGCCCTTGGAGGCTCACTGTTAAGCATTATATCCTGGTATGTCACCATTAGGGGTTACTGTTGGCCCAGAGCACTCAACCAGCTCCTGACAGAGAACCATTCATTTAGGGTAAATAATTCTTTCTAAAAGCTCAGTTCCATA
This sequence comes from Trachemys scripta elegans, assembly GCF_013100865.1. NCBI lineage: Eukaryota > Metazoa > Chordata > Testudines > Emydidae > Trachemys > Trachemys scripta. Next base: position 232,983,477 of record NC_048298.1, read on the forward strand.
ATTCTGAATGTTTGTGATAAATAATGTTCAATAATAAATGTGAGGGGAACACCATATTTATGTGGGCTATAGGGAACTTTAGGACTCAGATGGGTGATGTCCCTTGACACTTGGGACGTGTAAAGGTTATGGTCCTCCTTCAGTCATCTGCTCATCATCTGAGATTTTCACTTGTATCAGAAACTCTCTCAGATATACAGTTGTTACTTTGATGTTTCAGCCCAAACATTCTTTATTACCACTTTAGACCCAGAGTAATCTCTCCTATCGGCATCTAGGCAATGACATTTTCTCAGTCACAACGCCGTGGTGTGAACTTATCACACTGCTTCCTTTTCTGTGCACTCTGCTGTTGTATTTATAGTGTTTTTAATTGAGTTCTGGACTCCCAAGCTGCATTTATTAGACATGGAGCAGATCAACACTTGTAAAGACACAATTAAGTCGCAGCCAGGTGTCAGCTAGTGCTTTCCTCCCCGCTGGCTTCTCCTCTGCTGAGTACAGTCCATTAACATTTCCATAGCTCTGTTTGTCCCACAGGGGAGTGTTAGGACTCCCACCCCCAGGAAGCTCTGTATTCCTTTGCTTACTTGTTAGCTTAATCAGAGTATGGGCTAACTTCCTACTGCAAGATCCCCTTCCTATTTATTTATATTAGGCTGTGTAACTTTTCAAAATATGATCATGTGTGCAGTGCTGACTCTACTGCCAGACAGTGAAATGTATATGCTTTGGGCTTGGCTTACCCTAGGTAAGATTCACGTACCCCTTTGTGTTCCACGGAGCTCTACAAGATTTGCTCCAGTGTTACTCATGATATTATGCGCAGATCTTCATAAAAACAATCATCCCTCTCCACTGTTGCACACTTTGAACAGATGTGAAATAATTACCAAAGGGCCATTGAAATGGTCATAGTTTTTCATGTTAACACACCACAGAGATCAACAGGGGCAACTCATACCTTTCAGAGCTAGTGTTTCAAGCTGTCTGCAGACTCTGGCAGAAATCATTGCTTTGGTTACCTTCCGTTCACATTCATATCTTCTCAACCATATGTACTAGAGAGTTAATTTTTAGAAGGGAAGCTTAGATGATGCCATTGTGAAAAATGTTCTGGCTCACCAAGCCACTGAGAACCAGGCCCTTTTGACCCCGATCCACACTTAAATTCATCACCTTTGCAGTAAAATCACCTTTTCACAGAGTAAAGACAGTTTTCCAGGATAATTGCAAAGCAGGGACCAGAAATGTTTTATTGAACCCACAAAAATGCTACTCCCTTTTATTATTTATATATATATTATTTTTTCCAAATATAACAAATGTACCATAATACCAAATTCATCATAATACATGAAGTAAATAAAGAGGGTTAGGATTAAGAGAGGACAGGGGAAGCAACATATCTATTTTCAAGTTCTACCTTAATTATAAAAAGTAAGCCTAAATTGTTTTGAATTTTTCAGGCATTCCCCTTCTGCAAAATGCCAGTCATTCATTTGCTGCCATGTCACTGAACCAGTCATCAATGTCTGGTGGGGATTGACTTTTCCATTTTTGCAGGTTTCATTTGTTAGGGACCAAAACTGTATATTAGAACCACACTGTTTTTTTACCAGGTAACTACAGGCATCAGAAATATATCCAAGAGTGAAACTTAAGGGGTAGGGCTCCAGCTTAGTATCAAGGTAGCCCTTTGACCCAGCTTGTATCAGAAATTCTTGATACTGGGACACTCCCAAAACATATGAGCTAATGTAGCACCACGGAAGTTACAATTACAATAGCAGTCAGCATTTATGAGGCCCATTACCATTAGCGTATGTGGGGACACTATATCTGAAAAAGTGTTTTTTGATAAATAAGCCTACCCTCAGATCGATAGTTGCTTTTTTTAACATTAAATACATTTGTATTGCATTGGGTCAGAGATAGTTGTGTATCCAAATCTCTAGTCCAAACAACTCTCAGATTACTCTCTTTTTTTAAAAAGGAATACTCTCTGGCCACGAGCATTTTTTCACATACCCCTGTAAGGACTCAAATTTGCTTCTATTTAAGGGTACGTCTATACTTACCTCCAGGTCCGGCGGTAAGCAATCGATCTTCTGGGATCGATCCCGGAAGTGCTCGCTGTCGACGCCAGTACTCCTGCTCCACGAGAGGAGTACGTGGAGTCGACGGGGGAGCCTGCCTGCCACGTGTGGACCCATGGTAAGTTCGAACTAAGATAGTTCGACTTCAGCTACGTGAATAACGTAGCTGAAGTTGCGTATCTTAGTTCGAAGTGGGGGGTTAGTGTGGACCAGCCCTAAGTCAACAGCAAAATTCCAATTGACTTCAGTGGGAGCAGGTTCTGGCTTTTTGTGCCCTAACGATGTACCTGAAACAGATGTTCATAACCACACACTTATGCATGCTCATTTGTGTCTCATTATTAATTCACACAGAGTCTTCTTTACTCCAATGTACTCTGCTTCAAGTAACAGCTACACACATCTTTGATTTCTTTCTTGAAGTCACAGATTTATTTTGCAAACACCTGTAAACAAAAGACAATGAATAGAAATAAATTTTGCAACAGCCAACAAGAACAATGCAAATAAAGAAAAGCAGTTTGCTGACATATAAAACGTTAATCAACCATCTGGAGTCATGTGAAAGTTTTTATGCAGCTGGTGTAAAAGTTGAACATCTTTCCCTGAAGTTTACCAATTTGTTAAATAATAAATCTGTCTTTTTTTCCTGAATTGTGCATGTTGTTCTAATTAAAGCAAAAAGCAGTTCAAGTGCCCACAGCACTCAGTGCTTTATAAAGTCTTCTTTGCTGACATAGATTAGGGAAAAAATTAAACCATAATGTACTGTTATGAATATTATTTCAAATAAAACCCAGAATACTAACAACAACAAATAAGAATTAGAGCAATTGTTAGATCAAGATGGGTGTAATTAGAGGCCACTTCAGTGAACTACATTTCAGCTGGGCTTGGTTCTATGGTTTAGGGTAGTCTCCATTAAATATCGGAAAATTCTGTTAATTAATTAGCCCTCAGTGTTAAATGAGTTTTTAAAGCTTGAGAGACCAGGGAAATGTGGGATTTGTGGGGACTTGACAGTGCACATTTTATCATGTTAAACCCAAAGTGACTGTTAATGTAGGCTACAGTACCTTAGAATCAGAAATACAGTTAGGGATGAATGCAGATAAAATACCAAGGTTTAACAGGAGATGATGAATGTTAATGCAACATTGAGGTCCTGATTGTCATTATGTGATTTTTCTCAGTGCTGTAATACCCAGATCCCCTCATTTTTAGACTGTATAGGTTACATTTTTAAAGAGGTGCATGAAATGTTATGCAAAAATGTGATTGGGTCTGGTCTTTATGTGTGTGCATGTCCTTTGTTTTTTGGCTCTTTTCCCAAAGGGTTTGTTAGTGTTTTTTTACTCTGCAAAATACTTCAGTGGGAGTTGAAGTGTGTTTTCCCTAAGTAAAGACTGCATGACCAAGCCACAAGAGAATTAAAAAAAAAAAAAAAAGTTCCAAGATTTGACATGACTCCTTAAGGGTATGTCTACACTACAAAATTAGGTCGAATTTATAGAAGCCGGTTTTATAGATATTGGTTTTATACAGTCGATTGTGCGTGTCCCCACATAAAATGCTCTAAGTGCATGAAGCCGGCAGACCGTGTCCACAGTACCGAGGCTAGCGTCGACTTCCGGAGTGTTGCACTGTGGGAAACTATCCCACAGTTCCCGCAGTCTCCGCCGCCCATTTGAATTCTGGGTTGAGATCCCAATGCCTGATGATGCAAAACAGTGTCGCGGGGGGTTCTGGGTACATGCCGTCAGGCCCCTCCCCCTCCGTCAGAGCAACGGCAGACAATCGATTCGCGCCTTTTTATCTGGGTTACCTGTGCAGACAACATACCACGGCAAGCATGGAGTCCGCTCAGCTCAGCTCACCGTCACCATATGTCATCTGGGTGCCGGCAGACATGGTACTGCATTGCTACACAGGAGCAGCTAATTGCCTTTTGGCAGTAGACGGTGCAGTATGCCTGGTAGCCTTCATCGGCTATCTGGATGCTGGCAAACTTGGGGCTGCATTGCTACACAGCAGCAGCCCCTTGCCTTTTGGCAGTAGATGGTGTATTACGACTGGTATCAGTCATCGTCGTATTCCAGTTCAATCCGAGGCACCTGGGCAGACATGCTTTGTCTCCTGGAGACTCAGTCCTGCCGGCAGTCCTATTGAACCGTCTTGACGATGATGGCTAGCAGTCGTAGTACAGTATCTTCTGCCAAGCACCCAGAAGATGCCGAGGGCTATCAGGCATGCTGCACCGTCTGCTGCCAGCTTAAGATGTAAAAAATAGATGTATTCATTTACTTCCCCCTCCCTCCATGAAATCAACAGCCTGCTAAACCCAGGGTTTTGAGTTCAATCTTTGGGGGGGGCCATTCTGTGTGACAGTTGTTTGCGTTTCTCCCTGATGCACAGCCACCTTTGTTGATTTTAATTCCCTGTACCTGTACGCCATGTCGTCAGTCGCCCCTCCCTCCCTCCATCAGTTTCGTGCCTTTTTTCAGTCCAGACGCCATAGCACTGGGATCATGGAGCCCGCTCAGATCACCGCGGCAATTATGAACACTATGAACACCACGCACATTGTCCTGGAGTATATGCAGAGCCAGGACATGCCAAAGCAAAACCAGGACCAGCCGACGAGGCGATTGCAGCGCGGCGACGAGAGTGATGAGTAAATTGATATGGACACAGCCCTCACACAAGGTACGGGCCACAGCAATTTGCAAATCATGGGGTTACTGGGTCAGGTTCATGCCGTGGAATGCTGATTCTGGGCCCGGGAAACAAGCACAGACTGGTGGGACCGCATTGTGTTGCACTGATTCCCAGTGGCTGCAAAACTTTCGCATGCGTAAGGGCACTTCCATGGAACTTTGTGACTTGCTTTCCCCTGCCCTGAAGCGCCAGAATACCAGGATGAGAGCAGCCCTCACAGTTGAAAAGTGAGTGGCGATAGCCCTGTGGAAGCTTGCAATGCCAGACAGCTACCGGTCAGTCGGGAATCAGTTTGGAGTGGGCAAATCTACTGTGGGGGCTGCTGTGATCCAAGTTGCCAAGGCAATCAAAGACCTGCTAATATCAAGGGTAGTGACTCTGGGAAACGTGCAGGCCATAGTAGATGGTTTTGCTGCAATGGGATTCCCAAACTGTGGTGGGGCCATAGACGGAACCCATATCCCTATCTTGGCACCGGAGCACCAAGCCACCAAGTACATAAACCGCAAGAGGTACTTTTCAATGCTGCTGCAAGCCCTGGTGGATCACAAGGGACGTTTCACCAACATCAACATGGGATGGCCGGGAAAGGTACATGATGCTCGCGTCTTCAGACACTCTGGTCTGTTTCAAAAGCTGGAGGAAGGGATTTTCTTCCCGGACCAGAAAATAACCATTGGGGATGTTGAAATGCCTATCGTGATCCTTGGGGACCCAGCCTATCCCTTAATGCCATGGCTCATGAAGCCGTACACAGGCAGCCTGGACAGTAGTCAGGACCTGTTCAACTACAGGCAGAGCAAGTGCCGAATGGTGGTGGAATGTGCATTTGGATGTTTAAAAGCGCGCTGGCGCAGCTTACTGACTCGCTCAGACCTCAGCGAAAAGAATATCCCCATTATTATTGCTGCTTGCTGTGCGCTCCACAATATCTGAGAGAGTAAGGGGGAGACATTTATGGCAGGGTGGGAGGTTGAGGCAAATCGCCTGGCCACTGATTACGCGCAGCCAGACACCAGGGCAGTTAGAAGAGTACAGCAGGGCACGGTGTGCATCAGAGAAGCTTTGAAAATGAGTTTTGTGACTGGTCATGCTACGGTGTGAAACTTCTGTTTGTTTCTCCTTGATGAACCCTCCGCCCCCCCCCACCTGGTTCACTCTACTTCTCTGTAAACCAACCACTCCCCTTCCCCTCCCCCCTTCGAGCACCACTTGCAGAGGCAATAAAGTCATTGTTACTTCACATTCATGCATTATTTATTAATTCATCACACAACTAGGGGGATAATTGCCAAGGTAGCCAGAGAGGGGTGGGTGAGGAGGGAAGGAAAAGGACACACTGCAGTTTAAAACTTTAAAACTTTAACACATATTGAAGGCCAGCCTTCCGATGCTCTGGGGTGGAGTGACTGGGTGGCCAGAGGCCCCCCCACTGTGTTCTTGGGCATCTGGGTGAGGAGGCAATGGGACTTGGGGAGGAGGGCTGTCGGTTACACAGGGGCTGTAGCGGCGGTCTCTGCTCCTGCTGCCTTTCCTGCAGCTCAACTATACGCTGGAGCATATCAGTTTGATGCTCCAGCAGCCGGATCATTGATTCTTGCCTTCTGTATGCAAGCTGACGCCACCTATCATCTTCAGCCCACCACTTGCTCTGTTCATCCCGCGATTCAGCCCGCCACCTCTCCTCTCATTCATATTGTGCTTTTCTGTAGTCTGACATTGACTGCCTCCACGCATTCTGCTGTGCTCTTTCAGCGTGGGAGGAGATCTGGAGCTCCGTGAACATATCATCCCAAGTCCGCCGTTTTCTCCTTCTAATCTTTGCTAGCCTTTGCGAAGGAGAAACATTTGCAGCTGGTGGAGGACAAGGGACAGGTGGTTAAAAAAAGACATTTTAGAGAACAATGGGTACACTCTTTCACGTTAAATTTTGCTGTTCACATTACACAGCACATGTGCTTTCGTTACAAGGTCGCATTTTTCCTCTTATATTGAGGGCCTGCCGGTTTGGTGTGAGAGATCACTCACGCGGTGCCAGGCAACAGAATTCGGCTTGCAGGCAGCCATGGTAAGCCACAGTCTTTTGGCTTTTTTAACCCTCATAACATGTGGGAATGGTTTCAAACAGTAGCGCCCTCATTTCCCATACCAAGGACTCGTTGGGTTGGCCATTTAAAATGGGTTTGCAATGTAAAAGGAGGGGCTGGGGTTTCCGGGTTAACATGCAGCATAAACCCAACTACCTCTCCCCCACACACACACCCAATTCTCTGGGATGATCCCTTCACCCCTCCCCCCCCACACACCGCGTGGCTAACAGCGGGGAACATTTCTGTTCAGCTGAGCAGGAACGGGCACCTCTAAATGCCCCCTTAATAAAATCACCCCATTTCAACCAGGTGACCGTGAATGATATCCCTCTCCTGAGGATAACAAAGAGAGATAAGGAATGGATGTTGTCTGCATGTCAGCAAACACTGGGACCATACGCTGCCATGCTTTGTTATGCAATGATTCCAGACTACGTACTACTGGCCTGGCGTGGTAAAGTGTCCTACCATGGCGGACGGGATAAGGCAGCCCTCCCCAGAAACCTTTTGCAAAAGCTTTGGGAGTACATGAAGGAGAGCTTTCTGGAGATGTCCCTGGAGGATTTCCACTCCATCCCCATACACATTAACAGACTTTTCCAGTAGCTGTACTGGCCGCGATTGCCAGGGCAAATTAATCATTAATCATTAAACACGCTTGCTTTTAAACCATGTGTAATATTTACAAAGGTACACTCACCAGAGGTCCCTTGTGTGCCCTCAGGGTCTGGGAGCACGCCTTGGGTGAGTTCGGGGGTTACTGGTTCCAGGTCCAGGGTGATAAACATATCCTGACTGTTGGGGAAACCAGTTTCTCCGCTTCCTTGCTGTGAGCTATCTTCATTGTCTTCATCATCATCATCATCTTCCGCGTACTCCGAACCACCCTGTTGCGTGTTTCTCCATTGACGGAGTCAAAGCACACGGTTGGGGTAGTGGTGGCTGCACCCCCTAGAATGGCATGCAGCTCCACGTAGAAATGGCATATTTGCGGCTCTCCCCCGGACCTTCCGTTTGCCTCTCTGGTTTTGTGGTAGGCTTGCCTTAGCTCCTTAATTTTCATGCGGCACTGCTGTGCGTCCCTGTTATGGCGTCTGTCCTTCATGGCTTTTGAGACCTTTTCTAATATTTTGCCATTTCGTTTACTGCTACGGAGTTCAGCTAGCACTGATTCATCTCCCCATATGGTGAGCAGATCCTGTACCTCCCATTCTGTCCATGCTGGAGCTCTTTTGCGATCCTGGGACTCCATCACGGTTACCTGTGCTGATGAGCTCTGCGTGGTCACCTGTGCTCTCCACGCTGAGCAAACAGGAAATGAAATTCAAAAGTTTGTGGGGCTTTTCCTGTCTACCTGGTCAGTGCATCTGAGTTGAGAGTGCTGTCCAGAGCGGTCACAATGAAACACTGTGAGATAGCTCCCAGAGGCCAATAATGTCGAATTCCATCCACACTACCCCCAAATCCGACCCGCAAAGGCCGATTTTAGCACTAATCCCCTCGTCGGAGGTGGAGTAAAGAAACCAGTTTAAAGGGCCCTTTAAGTCGAAAGAAAGGGCTTCGTCGTGTGGACGTGTCCAGGCTTAATTCGATTTAACTTTGCTAAAGTCGACCTAAACTCATAGTGTAGACCAGGCCTTAGTCAGCTATAACTTAGGCATAATAATGATAGGAACCAATATAATTATATAATTTTCTATAGATCAGCATGTACACGCTTATATTTTTGTAGCAATGCATTGATAGTAATGTCCTCTGTTGGACACAGCATACTGTCCCCAATGGGATGGTGTCTCTCTGTGAGCCATTGTGGAAAGCCATGGCTCTGCATTCTCTTTGCCTCTCGCTGACCCTCTGGAGGAGAACAGAGGGAGTGGTCCCAGTACTTTCCTGACCACAAGAACTGAAACTGTGCTTGTCACTTACACAAGATGCAAATGAAAAGGAAAAGTTGCTTGTGCAGTCTCCGTTATGCATCTGCATAAGCAGGGGTCAGACTGTGAAAAAAATAGGTAACGGTATTCACGCCAGTTCGAGCCACAACCAAAACTTAAGCCACTCAATGGCATCATGCTCAGATACTGGGTAGATGCCACCTGGGTACAGCCCAAACACCCAGACATCATAAAGGAATGATACCAAAACCCACAGATGCCATCAGGCCATTGTCCACTCCCTCAGTCAGGATTGTTGGGGTCCTGCAATGGTGTACAGTTTGATCTAGGGTCTCTCTGGATCTTCTACATGGGGATCTGGGATCTCTCACAGGGGTCTCTATCTGGATTCTGAGTCCTTCACTGATATGAGCGATGGTATGGGTGTGACATATATGGCAACTCCCTGCAATATTTTTGGGAGATCTGACTGTATTGAGATTATGTATCATCATGGGCCAGGGATTACATGGAGTTCCAATGCAGGGACGGAGTGACCATAGCCCTCCAGGACCTAAGATCAGGGAGGTGATTAGACAAATTCATTCGGGTTGTAACACCTCCCTAGAGGCACTACCACCTGGAGAGACTAGCATATACTGGTTGAAACTGGATTCTCTAGAGACCATCATACAAGAAAGGACTTTTGAATAAATAGCCTGAGTTTAAATTGACTCAGGGCCTGCTTTCTGATCCAGCAAAGAGACAGGACCTTCTGTCCTGGGAGATTCCAATCCTTCCTAGCAAAGGTTGGAAGGACTTGCCCTACTTATGGGGTGGGGTGTGTGTGCTTATTCTGAGCCAATGTTGTTATGAGCTTGTGACCACAGATAAATCCCTGAATGGGGTTTGAAGGACTGTTTGCCTGCCAGAGCTCTTGCTGAAGTTGGGGTGAGCTATGGTAAGCTTATTAGCATGTGTGTAGGTTCTGTTATCGTTTTTCATATCTTTTCTCTGTAATGCTTTTACCTTAAGAATAAATGTGCTTTCTCAGAAAGAGCTATGTGGTAACTTAATTATGTTGTGGACAGCTTCTGAGGAGGAAAGCAAAGCAGGCCTGTTGAGGCAGTTTTATTTCCTGGGGAAATCAGTGTAGGCAGGGAGCTGGGCAGCTTGGAAATACCCCAGTCAGGAATAGGGAGACATGTGTCTTTGCTCGAGAGAGGTGACTGCCAGGGAGTCGAAAGCCTAGAGTGGGTACCCTGAATTGTGACAACAGGGTGCACTGGAGTTCTGCTGTTTTGGGATCTCTCACTGGGATGTGATGCATTCCCTCACTGGGGATCCGGGATCACACACTAGAGCTCGGGGTCTGCCAGTGATTCCTTTGCTAGCAATAGATGGGGAAGATGCTACCTCAGGTGGGGCTCATACGCCTGTCTCAGATAGCTGGGTTTTTTTCTGAATTTTTGTGCCATGGACTCCAACTGGCCAGTAGTACCAACAGAGGATGGATTCCCATCAGGGGACTAGTGCCTAGGTGACTTTCTATGGGGAAAAATATTGATTTTTATGTCACTAATACCAAAACCATGCATCAACAATATTAACAAACAAATACCAGAGACAAACAAGATGTAAGGCTAGAGCAAGCCTTTAAATAATTGTCAGCTACATGGACGTACATTTTCACAAGCGTACATGAGGGATAGTGTATGCTTTATGGTGAAAGTCACTCCCACCCACTCAAACCTGGAGTCATTAGAGTACAAGTCCTGCACAAAACCCAAGTTTCACAATAATTGGGCTTTCTGTGGGGAATTAAGCATGGAGGGGGGCATCAATCCTCAGCTAGGCTTGAGGGTTGCAGTGTACTCCCCCAGCAAATCCTATGTGGGGGCACCAGACAACTGGATTCATGAAAGTATAACATTGGCTTCTGCCCTGCTTGCTTACAGTTTTCCCTGTGCACCATTTTATTAGGAACTTGTGTAGTTGCTCCACTTTTGCTTCTGAACAATCCCTAAACAGGCTTACCATAGGGAGTAAGTGCGTGGAGAGGTTTACATAAGCCTTCCACTCTGGGGTGAATTTAACTCCATGTATATGTTTTGCACCTTTGTTTTTTTTATTAATACTGTGTTGCATGCAATACCGCTGTGATATTATTACAGCTGCTCTGAGTCACATGCAAATACTAAATACTAAACCGCACAGAGATTGCATTTGTGTGCACACACATTTATCCAAGAGAAATACTTCAGGGAAGAGTCTCATCTATGAGCTGGACTCTTTGCATTGCTCAGGGGACAGAAAGATTCTAGTCTCAAATGGCCTCCATTCCCCTGGTGAAGGGAAACTCTCCTCTACCATCTGTAACCAGCAGAGCCAGCTCCTGCACCAGACATCCCCTACTAGTGTAGAGGATCAGAAGGGGAGGGCAGAAGGCAAGTGGTGGAGCTCTGTTATGCTATCCTGATCTTCCACTCTTGTAGGGTCCCCAAAGTTCCTCCACCATCCACAGAGGGTAGGTCAGGTACACACCAAGTGCCCAGACTGGGGAGTAGTGACTGGCTGTCTGATGGCCCCTAGTCCCCTGTACTGGGTGGAGTTAGTATGTAGGGGAGAATCAAGCCCTTCATGCTTTTTTAAATTTATTTTTTAAATTTCCAGCCTACACTTGAACTTCATGCTAATTCTCTGCAACATGGGCAGTAGCTATTTTTTATCAGCTTGGTTGTGGGAGGGAGATCAGGGACCTCTTGAGATGACAGTCTGTCAGAATTTAAATCAAGGAGGATCTCTCTCTTAGCAGCCACAAAGATTAAACAGACTAATGAATCAATGTTTTAGACCATCCACTCTTGGGAGCTTTCACTTAGGTCGCATCCCTGATGGTCAGGTCAGGAAATGTTCTTTTCTGTAAGTTTCCCTATGTGGTAGTGTGAGTTTTCTCCTTTGGGCGAGATCCAGAAACTTGACAGAGACAGATGCCAATCCATATTATGTGACATTTCCTCATCTGACTCACAAAGTTTGCAAGATCATTTCACCAGCCAGTAGTTTGTGGGAGAGATTGTTTGCTTGTTTAACAAAAGCAGTTCTAGAGTTTGTTTTTTCCTTCTTTCCTCTTAATGGAGGTTTTATTTCTCTCAGCAGTGTGCTGTTAACCCCCCCCCCCCCCGCTTTGTATGGTGTTTTCTGTCTTTAAAGCATTCCAGATGTATCTTTGATCTGTCCCTCACCATAGTACCATTCACTTGATGTTAACGTGTTCTTTTAAGATTCTGTAACTTTACACACTTCAGGAAGGTTTTGGGTCCTACTTTGTATCACTTCTGTAATCCTTAATCATTCATAATTTTGGTTATATTTCTTTTGAATATGTGAATAGTATTTCTGTTCTATTCAGGCTCATATATTCTGCCCATCATTGTGGTATGTGAGAGACTGATATATCACACAGGCAGGATTTTCAGAATGTCAGAAATCAATTGTATGAGGGAAAGTAGCTTAGATAGCTTTCATGGATTTAGTTTGATATTAAAATGTATCATGATAATGGTACATAGCTAAATAAATAAAACAAAAACAAACAAACAAAAATCACTATTTTAAGTAAACAAACTGCTGCTGATTTTTTGACAGGGAAATCACTTTCACCAGTATTTGTGAACTTCCTAGTTACTTGAGTGCTGACAATTTGTCAGCAAATAGGACTGCAGACAGCAACACATTTCATTTGGGGCTACGACAATGTTAGTTTCCGATGCGCTCATCATTGAATGATGAGCCTTGTCATCTTCGACTTGTTGCCATTTAACAATGCAGATCTGTGCCTAAGAGACCTAGTGCATATTACCTTATGAAACAGTTATGAGACATAGATAGGAAAAAAATATTCTAAAATAATACATACTGCATAATAAAGTCCTGATCTGAACACTCTCTTACTATGGGAAAGGGGATTAGAATCTGAATTCAGATTCCAGTTTTGTATTTGGCCCCTTACTCTAAAACCTGGATCTGAACATGCCCAAACATTGGACCTAATTAAGGAAAGCGCTTAAGCATATGGTTAATTATAAACCAGTGTTTTTAGTCGCACTTACCTGAATTGGGATGCTTTACAGAATATCAAACTGAGAGGGGTTTGAAAGCCAGATCCAAATTTTGCACCTTAAATGAAAATAGATAAGATAAAATTAAACATTTTATAAGTTAACTTTTCACAAAATTATTTCATTAATTTTTAAGGTGACTGTAATGCTCATGAAAGCTGTAAAACTCTTCACTTGAGATTGAAGTCCTTTAATTAACAATGGAAGCAGAACTGACTGGGTAATCTGCACTTCCACCATCTTGCAGAGGAACTGCCATTAGAGTTACAGAAAAGTGAACTCTTCAAAAACCTTCCCTAACCCAACTGTGATGGTAGTTTTGCGATGACCTGGAATGAGATTTCTCAACTCATTTCACATAGTAGCCAACTTCAAAGAAAGATATAACATTGCTGATCTGAGTTAGAAGTAGAAGTAGAGTTGGTCAGAAAACAGGTTTTTTCTGCACAAAATTCTGACTTGGTGGTGAAATATTATGGCTGAAAATTGAAAATTTTTCAGCCAGAAACTGAAAAACATTTGATTCAAACTGCCACCAGAGTGCTTCATGGAAGTTTCAGTTCAGATGCTTAATGCTCCCAATTCTCCCCTAACAGCGGGACTCTATGACCTGACTACAGCTCCCATGATGTCCCACTTTCTTCCCTCCTGGTGAGGGAGAGGGATGCATCATGGGAGATTTAATACAATGTTCATGATATTTTAAAGCTATACTAATTAACTGAAGTACACCTCAGAGAAAAGGTAATGTAAATGGAAGGAATATTTGAGAAGTAAGAACACAAAAAGGAGGATGAGTTATTAGCAAAGAATGAGAAAGCAACAACTGAACATAAGAAATAAGGAAAACTTAGATTAAACTTGTGATACTGTTTGCTAACAGTGAGGTCAGTTAGATAATGAAATGATTTGCCAAGGCAGGTCAGAGAACTACCACCAATATAGATGATCAAAAGTTAATTTGAGGTAAAGGAGTGTGCTACCCCTTTTAGAGAGTCACCCTGATGTCACAAATCGTACCTTTCAGATGAAATTAAGGAGCCTTCCTACTGTCCCTTAGGCTACGTCTACACTACGGGGAGGGGATCGATTTAAGATACGCAAATTCAGCTACGCGAAGTAGCGTAGCTGAATTCGACGTATCTGATCCGACTTACCCCACTGTGAGGATGGTGGCAAATCGACCGCCGCAGCTCCCGCATCGACGGCGCTTACTCCTACCTGGGCTGGTGGAGTATGCGCATCCATTCGGGGATTGATTATCGTGTCCCGACAAGACGCGATAAATCGATCCTCGAGAGGTCAATTTCTACCCGCCGATCCAGGCGGGTAGTGAAGACAAGCCCTTAGTGACCTATTTAAACAGAAAGAGGAACCTGAACATGGGGAAGGAGACTAGAAGCAGAACAGCCTGCAAGGGATGGCAATCTCCATCTCTCTCTCCCTGAAAGGCTAGGCTGACCAGACACAGAGACTTTGTTTTGGACTTTTAGTTTGGGAGACTGAACTAGGATCCTTTGAGCTGTTATTCCATCTGCTCCTTCTCTGGAGTTTCATTAAAGGAACTGTTCTTCCTTTGATTAGTTTGTTTTGGCTTCTCATTGCCCTGATCTATGCAGCTGGGGGAAGGGAAGATGAGGCTCACCTGCAATGGACCAAAAGGGGAAGCACAGGGTGTCTCACCCGTTTATATTATATGGATTACATTCTGTCTTTTCTGACACAGCTTGACCAATCCCACTGGTTTCCCTTGGCATTGGCTAAGATGTAAGTGGTGAGTTTAGCATAGAAGACAATCCAACACCAGTGTAAGCAGATGGAGTAGATGATGCAGCACATACTTTCTAATCAGATTCTCTATTATTCTGCACTGCACGTTGCAATCATTATTATCTTGGTGTCAATATGAAATGGGTCAATGGGGTAATATTTTAAATTGGTATGTGCATTACATTTGATCTAACACAAAACCAAATGCAGACCGAAGTTCTGTACAGATTTACACATCATCCAATCCGGTTAAAACACAGAACTCAGGGAATGATGGATATGACTATTGCATCCATGCCCTTCACCAAGATCCTCTGCATGACAGCCTCCATATAGCTGGTGTGGATGCTATTCCTGTCCATGAACACCAGCAGTGGCTCCTACGTGGTTGTGCAGCTGACCTTTCCCTAGTTCTAGGTTGTGTGAGAGGATCCTGTTGCTCTCTCGAACCTTCTTTATGAAGACTTTGCTCGAGGCAGGAAGATTTCATTCAGAATTACTGTATATAAAACTGCAAAGTATTCCAAAATGGTGTCACATCACCACAGGAGAAAGTACTAGATTGCTTCAAAGTCTGCTGGTCATTGGATAATAATTACAGGATGAGATCCTGGCCCTATGAAGTCAATGGGAGTTTTGCCATTGACTCACCGTGGCCAGGAGTCTATCCCCACATTCTAAACTGACAGTCCATACAAACTCAACCAACAAAAATTAACTGGGGTTGTATCTTTCTCTTACTATTAATCTTCTTTTCATAAGATAACAATCAAATAATTTCATATTGCACATTTGTTTTACAGAAAAATACAAAAGGATTGGTAAGGCATGAAGTGAAAGGTAAAGAGTTTCAAGTCTGAACAGCCATGTGATTTGTATATCACTGGGTGAACAGAAGAGATAACAGAACGTACAAAAGATTTGTAACTGGACTAGGCAATGACATAATCATATGGCTCTCTCTATTCCTTAGATTAAGCCTTTGTCGGTTCACAAAGAAAAAAGTTGTCTTGTTTAAAAAAAAAAAATCAAACAAGTCCAAGCAATTCTGCACCAATCAATCATTCAAACAGTAGCTGGTTAGGATGACACTGATGTATGTGTACTGTACCTACTCACACCAGTATCAAACCTGGTTTTTGTATGGCCTGTTTTTAATAGTTTAAAACAAACAGTGATAAGTCCCGGCCTCCAGTGAGTCTAATTGCAAAACTCCAGCTGACTTCAATAAGACCACACCCCACTCCTGTATTATGGAAAGGTGTTTTTAAAGCAAATAATCATTGAACATTAAATAATAAACTAGAAAAATTGAACAAGTTAATATAATCATCCACACTCCAAAACTGAGTGGTTGATATGTACTATGTGTTTTTAAAGCAGGTAACATGCTATGTAAATAATAGATATTAATACATTTAAACAGCATCATTCTTCCCAAAGCCCCACTGTATGTGTATTTTCTATAATATATCAGAATCATTCATTCCCACAGAGAAAGATAAACATTTCTGGAGAAGTACGGTATGTGGCAGACATTCTGCATTAACAAGACAACACAAGAGTTTATAAGAGAGAACGTAAAAAGAACTCCATCTGAAATGAAAGTGCATAAATAAGAATGTATACAGGCAAGCCACTGCTATGCAATGGAATGGATTTATGAAGAAATCATAATGAAGGAGATGAAGGAGATATACAGAAAATTAATTATGAACTTACGATAAGATATACTGAAAACAACACTAAGAAAACTTACCATAAGGTATAATGAAAACAATGAAAATGCACATTGATGTTTTGGACTGAATAGAAAAGGTAACAGATCACAGGCCACGGAAGGGATAGTCCAGAATTACATACAATGGTGAGAGCTCACCTGACTACTGCATACAGTTCTATAACAACACAATTCCAACAAGGCTTCAACAAATTTGAAGGAATTAAGAGAAAAGCAATGAAAAGTATAAAGGGTCTGGAGGGACTGTTGGATGAAAAGAACTAAATATTCATAGCACGAGTATATGAAATGTGATAGCCATTGTAACAGATATGGCAATTTCCTGCAATATCCTTGGAAAAACCCTAATTGAATTAAGTTTTAAGTATCTTTGGAGTCCATTGTATTAAATGCAAAGGATATGTATTTTTGGGGACCAGCATTGTATGTAACCTTGCTAGGGGGGAGGGATGATGTGAACCTTATGAAGTGTTCTGAATGTCAGATAACTGTATTGAACAATGCACCAGACAAGAATGGACTATTGGACAAACAGAGTCAAGTGGTTTGCATGGGGAATCTCTAGGGGGAGGTGAAGCAAAAACCAGACTTTTTAAGCTATGACATGAGGAGGGGACCATTGTCTACTGAATACCTGTACCCAGAATCTGAAGTTAAAAGGCCAAACTGTATAAAGGAAAAACTAACCTATGCATGGGTGCACTTGTTCTGAGCTAAAGCTGTTATGAACTCGTAACCCTAGGTAGGGTTTGAATGACTGATTCCTGCTAGAGACCTAGTTGGAGTTTGGGGATGATCTTTAGTAAGCTCATTGACATGCATGTAAGATACTTTTATTGTTTTAATATGTTTTCTCTGTAATGCTTTCATCTTAAGAATAAATACGCTTACTTAGAAAGAGCTGTGGGGTAACATCACTGCTGGCAATCATGTTGTTCATAGCTTCAGAGAGTAAGCAAAGTGTGGATGCTGGTCTGGTTATGCACTTTGGCTTGCTGTGAATAGCATAGTGTAGGCAGGGAACTGTGCAGTGTGGACAAACCTGGTCAAGAGGAAGAGAGTCTTGGGTCTTCTTCACCCAAAAGGTGACAGCTGGGGAGCCAGAAGCCTAGAGTAGGTGCCCTTGCTGGGCTACCAAGGGGAAATACAGATGCAGTTGCCCTGACTGTGACAGTCATAAACAAGTATTGGAAAGGTCTAAGCAGCAAGGAGGTAGAAGAAATTGATGATGATTCAGAAAGGTAAAACTAAAGAAGAAATCAAGCAAAGAAAAATGCAGACTGAACTTAATAAAAATATCCTAGGGACAGTTATGCTGGGTTTATGGCTGTTCTACATCACTAGAATGGTGCAAACCAGCTCCAGCATACCATTGCATTAGGCCTCTAATAGTTGTAGCCTCCCCAGGGAAGTAGAGAAAATAGTAGTGCCCATCATCATAGTATCTAAGACACTTTGGCTACGCCAGGGTGTCAAATAAAAACAATTTAGGACGCACACAAAAGTGCTCTGAGCCATCTGCATCTTCAGTATTCTGTATGATTTTTGGTGTAGTTTGTAATAGTCTTTCTTCATGTCTCATCCTCTTGTCCTTACTCTTCTCCTATCCCTCAGTGTTCATGTCATTACTAGGGGAATTCTTTAGTGAAAAGGTGGGCACTGCATTTTCATAGATTCTTAGATTCCAAGGCCAGAATCGACCATTCTGATGGTCTGGTCTCACCTGCTATATATAGACCACAGAACTTCCCCAAAATAATTCCTAGAGCATAACTTTTAGAAAAAACATCCAATCTTGATTAAAAATGGTCAGTTATGGAAAATCCACCACAACCCTGAAGTTGTTCTAATGGTTAATTATTCTCACTGTTAAAAATATATATCTTATCTCCACTCTGAATTTATGTAGCTTCAACCTCCAGCCACTGGATTATGTTATATCTTCTGCTAGATTGAAGAGCACATTCTTAAAAAATTGTTCCCCGGATAGGTACTTATAGCCTGTATTCAAATCACCCCTTAACCTTTTTTTGTTGTGCTAAATAGATGGAACAACTTGAGTCATCTCTGTAAGGCATGTTTCCTAATCTTTTAACCATTCTTGTGGCTCTTTTCTGAACCCTCTCCAATTTATCAACATCCTTTTTGAATTGTGGACCCCAGAGCTGGACACAGTATTCCAGCAATGGTCACACCAGTGCCAAACACAGAGGCAAAATAACCTCTCTATTCCTACTTGAGATTCCTGTTTTTCATCCAAGGATTGCATTAGATCTTTTGGTCATAAGGTTGCACTGGAGCTCATGTTCAGCTGATTATCCACAGTTTCTCCAAATCTTTAGCAGAGTCACTGCTTCCCAGGACAGAATCCCCTATTCTGTAATTATGCCCTACATACTTTTTTTCTAGATGTAAACATTTAGCATATTACAACACACATTGTTTGAGACCATCTTATCAAAAGTGATCCATATATCTCTGTATCAGTGACTCATCATTTACCACTCCCTCAATTTTTGTGTCATCTGCTATGTTATGTTTTCTTTCAGGTCGTTAATAAAAATGTTAAATAGCCGAGGACCAAGAACCAATCCTGGTGGGACCGCACCATACACACAGCCATGTGATGACAATTCCCCTTTAACAATTAGATTTTAATACCTATCAGTTAGCCAGCTTTTAATCCATTTTATGCGTGCTATGTTAATTTTATATCCTTCTAGTTTTTTAATCAAAATATTGTGTGGTACCAAGTCAAATGCTTTGCAGAAGTCGAAGTATATTACATTTTATGCTATTACCTTTATCTAATGTCATTGAAGGTTGCTGAGAAACCTAGCAATATAACCATGGGATGTTTGTTTTCTGCCCAAGGTCAAGGAAAGATTAGCCACCAGTGCACAGAAAAGACTCTGCTGGCAATGACCTGGCCTGAAGCTTGGATACTAATGGCCCAGGACACTGAAAAAGGAGAGGTGGTGGTGGAGTTTGGTCACTGTCACTTTCTAAAGGAGGAAAAGGAGAAAGGAAACAGGGTGGTAGTTTGTGAAGTCATTGGTATTCACTGTGAACTGGACAGGTCACTGCATTCTTTATTCTATCTGTTTATTTCTCTGAAGAAGACATCAATTACCTCATTTATGAGGAGGATCACATGTTCTTTGCTCACCTTTGCCATCTCATGAGTCATTTAAGTTGGATTGGACAAAACAATTAAAGGATCAATCCTGCATGGCAGAAAGATGGGCAGCATTATTGGTCTAATACTACTGCAGGTCATTTCCAACTCTAACTTCTATGATTCTCTGACTATGTGAAACAAACAAAATATATATCTGTTAGTAGTATCTAAATGGGCTCTTCCCTGAAATCTAGTGATGAACTGGGGTAAAATACCCCAGGAACAGCTTGTATTTGCATAGACACACCTACTCTTCCTAGGTGATCATCAGACATACTTGCTTTGTCAAAATGATCAATTTTGGAGATTTTGGGTTAATATTCACTTAATACAGGGGTAATGACAATGTGTTGTCCCTGTTGCATGAGTATAGGGCAGCAGAAATGTATTTAGCATGCCCTAACTTTAACCCTCTTTTCTCTTGTGTTTAAACATAGAGCCAATTGGACTCCATTGAAAATCCTATTTTCTGTTTGGTGATTACTAGAGCTGAAATGACCGATGAGCAGTGTGGCCCGGGGTGCCTAGGGTAACACTCACTAAAAATGCCAAGGTCAGGGCAGCCTACAAACAGGAGAGCAGATTCTCCCAAAGACTGTAGTTAACACTGAAGTTAAATTGACCAAACAGTCATAAACTGTGCTCCTGATCCCCCACACTGGTTATCAAGAAGCAAAAAAAGAAATCACAGTCCTCTTTATTGCATTCCAATTCTCTGGCTCCCAATCAGCACTTAGGTCCAGTACAGTGAAAAGTTATTTGAAAACTCTGCTCACTATACAAAATGTTCTTCTGACCCCCAAGGGTCAGCCATGTTACCAGGTCAATATCAGTTTGGATCTTACCCAAAATACCACACTGCCAGCCAATCCTTTAGCACCTAAAACTAAAGGTTTATTATAAGGAAAAAAGAAAGAATGAGAAGAGAGTTGTTAAATGATAAAGCAATCAGATATATAGTGTTCATATATCAGGTTTTTAGCAGTATTGGAAAGTATGCTGGCTTGCACAGTGCCTCTGGAACACATCCACAGCTTGGATGGGTCACTCAGTCCTTTGTTCAGAGCTTTGTTTGTAGAAAAGTTACTCCAGAGGTAAGAAGCAGGATTGAAGACAAAATGGAGATGATCCAGCTTGGACTTCCTGTGTCCCAAACACAAGCTTCACAGCACATGACATGGAAAAGCCTTAGAGTTCTGTCCATAGGCATGCTCCTACATGTCTTGCTGATTCACCAGGTGTATCACTAGTTCCTTTCCATGGGCTCAAGCAGCAAGCAGTGGCAGAGATAACAGCAGCAGCAGTGACAGCGGCAAAGGTGGCAGCATGCGGTGAGTGGCAACAGAGACAGTGGCAGAGATATTGCTTGATCTCCCCCCGCTTTTAAGGTGAACCCATGTGAATGCATCCCTTAATTATAGGACTTTGCTGACTTCAGACAATCAACTGTGAGTAGGGTGCAGCAGAGGGAAAGGGAAGTGGTGTGTTAAAGGGACATTCATCCACTGGACTTTCCCACTGTATGGTGGGAAACTGAGGCAAAGGATACTGCCCAATGTATTGTTTGGGTGTTTACTTATGATTCACATGCTTTTGAATCACTCTTGTGGTATTTTCTCAGATTAATGCTGAGTTCCCTTTCCCTTTTAATAAAAAAAATCATTTTGTTATATAAGCACGGAGTCTATATAAGTGGGGAAACTATTCCCTCTTAGAGGCATCCTGAGATGATGTTTAATTTTCCCAGATTACTGGGTTGAGGCTTGAGCTAGTTCTGTTTTTCAATATCAGGACAAAACCCTAGATATTGAACCTAGCCAATTTTGCTGTCAACCCCACCTGGTAGGCAAGAAACCAAACATAATAAATAAAAATGTAGTAGATACTTCAAACTATCAGAACAGAAGGAAGTGGTACATAATGTATCACTATCTTGTATGCATATCTTGTTTCCAAAAAGCAAACAAGCAAGCATAGAGAGGGAAAAAAGAAAGGAGACATGTTGATCATGTGTAGTGGTCACCATTTTGGCCAATATACTGGAGGCTGAACCAGAGACTTCCAGAACTAAAAGTATGAGCTACTATAGTTTGAACTGAAGAGCTAGACAAGGGGTCGACAACCTTCGGCACATGACTATCAGGGTAAGCTGCTGGTGGGCCACAAGACATTTTATTTATGTTGACTGTCTGCAGGCACGGCCCCTCGCAGCTCTCGGTGGCCGCGGTTTGCGATTCCCAGCCAATAGGAGTTGCAGGAAGCATGTATCAGTTTTGTATCTGAAGTTAGGAATATTGACTATGTAACAATTACAACTGTGTGGGTACTTGGGGAATGCTCACCAGACAGTAGGCAATCAGCCTGAATGGGCCATTAGGAAAAACAATAGAATGTGTCTTTGAAGATGCTGATCTCTCATCTTCCTGGAGTTCCTTTCTGTGGATGTTACAAATAAACCTTGTTTCATGGTGGCTTTAACACTGCAAAGTCATGTGAAAATGTCACCTGGTACGGAGTACTACCTTGGACACTGCTGGTATCTTTCCACTGCAAACAAAGGATTCCTGCCTTATATAAATCCTATTTAATGCTGGGAAGTGAGTCAATCGGAGTCAATCTTCTCCACTGCCTCCCTGCCCAAGAAAGAAGACTGCTGAGAGCACCTGAATAGACAAAGGAACTAAGCTGGGGAAAGGAAAAGGTTGAGACAGGGGTCTGGCCTGTGAAGAGAAATAACTGGAACTCTAAGCTTTAGAAACTCTGCACCCTGCCTAAAACAACATTGAGGGTGAGAAATTACTATTTGCAACCTGTTTATTTAGTGTATTAAGCTTAGTTTGTGTGTTTTGTTTTATTTGCTCAGTAATCTGCTTTGTTCTGTTTTCTATCCCTTATAATCACTTAAAATTTATCTTTTTGTAGTTAATAAAATTATTTTTTGTTTATTTCAAAACCCAGCTTGTGCAATTCATATCTGAAGGGAGGGGCAAAAAGCTGTGCATATCTCCCTCCACATTGAGGGAGGGGGCGATTTTTATGAGCTTATGCTAAATAGATCTCTATATAGCGCAAGACAATTTTGGGGGGTTTACACCCCAAAGGAGGTGTGCATGAGAGTGCTGGGTAAAGTTCCGAGCTGAATCCTCCCACACAGAGCTAATTTCAGTCTCTGTCTGCAGCAGGATGTGGTCTTACCTGTGTGTGTGCTAGAGAAGGCTTGAGGGCTTTACACAGCAAGGACAGGGTGAGGAAGCCCTGGCTGGTGGAACGGACAGGCTCAGTGGGACCCCAGCACAGGGAGTCCAACTCATCATAAGCCTGCTAGAACCAGAACTTAATTTTTCCATAGCCCTTTGGCTATGTTCCTCTTATTGGTTCTCTAAGTTGTATGGAGTTTGCCAACTATGAGTTAAATTAGAAAGTTATCACCTTTACTGTTGCTTTTGATCTGACCAATGAAACTGCCCAACAGGAGATCCTTGCAGGATTACCAAGACAGACATGGCTAACTCAGGTGAAGAAACATCTCATTTTCCCTTCGTTGATAGGGTGGAGACTCAGCATTAATGGAGTACAATAAGTGAAAGACACATAATTGCACATAAAGACTGAAAACACATTAGTGCATTTCTGCCCTCTTATAACATCATAGCTATAATTCCCAGGGCAATGTGACTTTAATTACCAAAGAGATGCAAGAATTCTCTAAAAATACAGAGTCTGTCATGGAATATGTTCATTATAAGGCAAACAAGCCAACATGTGCATTTACTATGCATTATAGACATGGGTATGACATCACTGAAAGCCAATTAGAAAGTTCCACTTGTGTCACTTTAGAGTAAAGCAAAGACTATTCAGCACTCACTGCATCAAAGAATGCATGTCACAGAGATTTGCACAGAAATGGGTTGATTAATTTTTAATGACTTATGCCAGAAAAAGTTTCCCTGTAGAAATTACTATGAGAATATTGATGGTAACAAAGATGTTTAAAAAGAGATTTCCAGAATTTGTACATGTGGGTCTTACATGCACAGAAAACCTCAAAGTAAAATCTAATCCAAAATGGCATTTCTAGCTCTAATATATGCAGTTCAGTAAAAAGCAATAAAAACAATGTGTGGCATGAATTTTCTCAGTTATGTAGGTTTTAAACCGCAGTTTATTGAGGGAAAAGTATATCCTTAACACGGCAATCCCTTCATCTTGATGTCTTCTGGTAGGACTGGATGCCTTTCTAGAAAATAGACTTTAGTCGAACAAGTTATTGTCTTCAGTGCAGGAGTAACTGGGTGAAAGCCTATAGCCTGAGTTATACAGGAGTGTAGTGGGGTGGTTACCCCGCTCCTGCCCTGAAGGGCTTAGGGCAGCCCAGGAGGAGGGTTGTGGCTGGGAGCTGCTAAACTGGGCTGATTGGGAGGGAGATGCAGCTGGGCCGTGCCCCAATCAGGCCTCAGCTGGCCCTATATAAAAAGGTTGTGAGCCAGAGGCCAAGCAGTGTCTCTCTGCCTTCAGAGGGAGAAGGGCCTGGCTGCAGTGAGCTAGAGACAGAGTACCTGAGTGGAGCAGGGCTGGGGACAGGCTGAGGATCTGGGGAGCTCCAGCCTGGAAAGCCCCAGGCTGCGTCCTAGTAGGAGGCCAAAGAGTACTGGGGGTTGCAGAGGGCAGCCCAGGGGTAGGCCAAGGCAGCAGGTCCAAACCCAACCTTGCCTGTGATGAGTGGCCTATACTGCAGTCTGCCCCAGGGAGCGGGAGCTAGTTGGTGACTGGCAGTGGCCTTAT
Source organism: Trachemys scripta elegans (assembly GCF_013100865.1). NCBI lineage: Eukaryota > Metazoa > Chordata > Testudines > Emydidae > Trachemys > Trachemys scripta. The sequence continues at coordinate 233,007,856 of NC_048298.1, forward strand.
TCTGATGTAGTAGGCTAGGGTGACCAGACAGCAAGTATGAAAAATCGAGACAGCGGATATGGGTAATAGATGCCTATATAAGACAAAGCCCCAAATGTCAGGACTGTCACTATAAAATCAGGACATCTGGTCACCCTATAGTAGGCCCTTCTGGCCTTAAAAATTAATGAACCTTTGAATCATCTCATGCATGCATCATTGGTAAAATATGCAACGAACAAACAAAATACTCTTCTAAAGTAAAAATAGACACTAATGAAATACAGTGATATTTACACTCCAAGGTGTCATAGACTTGAAGGCCAGAAGGGACCATCTGATCATGTAGTCTGACCTCCTGTGTATCACAGGTCACCAACACTACCCAGAACATGCTCACTAGCCCAACAACTGAAATTAGATCAGAGTGTTATAGCCCTATAACTAAGGATCTGTGTTTCTCATGGAGGTCATGGAAGTCACGGATTCCTGGGAAAGGGTTCCCCCAGAAGGGTGACAGGAACTCTCCTCCCTCAGCTCCTAGCTCCATGTGCTGTCTCTGCCTGCAGGCACCAGTGTCCCAGCCAATGGGAGCTGCAGAACCGGGGCTTGGGATGGAGCGGAGGCAGAATGTGGAGCTAGGAGCTGAAGGTCACTGCTTTCCAGGAGCTGGGTAGGGAAGCTTCCCCAGCCCTGCCAACCCTACCCCCAGTGCCTCCCTGGGCTGTGCCCCCCAAGCCACGTCCCCCCCCCCAGCACCCGCAGCACCCCCAGGGCTGGCCCCCCTAGTCCCACCAAGTTTTAGTCAGGGGGATATAGTAAAAGTCATGGACAGGTCACAGGCTGTTAATTTTTGTTTACTGCCCATGACTTTTACTAAAAATATCCATGACTAAAATGTAGCCTTACCTATAACTCCTATAAGATTCAAGGAAACATGCACTGAATGTTACTGAAATCCCATGTAGAGGACATTGTTTTGGTTTTACATTACCCTGGGAAAAGCCAGCCACCTGTCTCTTTGTTGGGTGGGACAATGTGGAATGAGGCAGGTGGGCAGGGAGTCAGATGGCATGGTCTACATGTTTATGTGTGTACATCCCCTGAATCTGCAATATAGCCCCTCACATAAATTACTCTTGCTCCTGGCAGGAGTAATCATCACAGGCTGCAACCAAATAGAGTACAGGCACACATTGGCAAGATTTTCTCAAAATAAATACACCCGTTTGGAAAGCATGTTGCACAGTTTGGCCCATATGCTTCAAGTATACACAAACACTTTCCAGTATTTGATAGCACCCAGATTTAAATATGGAATAAAGATTTTATGACGTTAAAAAATCAATCACAGCATTAGCTGAATTGTTGAGATAATTCATGTCTATTAGATTCATTTAAACTTTAATATAGGAAAGATGGACCCAAATCGGAACCTTGTACCTCTGAATTTTGGTACTTCAGATGAAGTGAAACCTATATATGAAGCAGCCCTGATTTTAGTTTTGCAAAACCAAAGCTACTTTACACAGCCTCTGTGGCCCATCTCATATGCAGAGTGGAATCCCATGCAAAGAACTCACATGTTACATACACCTCTATTCATATTAAGCTAGAATAAGGGTCCCAGGGTGTTTGAATGCAGGGAAAGTTGTGAATAACAATTCTGACAATAGCAAACTCCTTCTTATAGTAAAATAGTCTGTGTAAAAACAAGGTCATCGTTCCATAGTATCCTATACTAAATAAATTAAAATTCTTTGATACTCAAAATGAACTGGCTTTAAAATAGTATTGTGCTTTTAAATATTTACACCCAGTGCCTGAAACACATTTTCTCTTTTAGTTCCTTGTCATATATGTTCAGGATTCATTATATTACTTGAAGACAGCAAGGTAAATTTTCTCAGAATGTTGTTTATGATGATCAAGGAGTGCCAATGAGTGGAGCACTTTTATTTTAATTGATCTGACTGGGATGAATTTCAGCTCTTCTCTGCATATGAAAACGTCTCTCTATGATGATTTTTGTTAAATTTTGTAACACAGAATGATTTAGGATTAAAGGAGAAAATATGGGCTCAACCACATGAAGAGGACTTTCAACATTAAATGTTATTTTTTTCATACTATCAAACGTTGTCATAAAATAGAGAGGAGATGAGCCTAAGAATGGCATTTGTAGAGAAACTCTGAAGAAAAGAGTCACACTAAAATCAACACATGGAATGGTACTGAGTAAATTAAAAGCTAACAAGATCTGAAAGCACCACAATTATTAGTCCTGATTTAACAGTTTCTTCTGCCACCAGTAAAACCAAAAAAAATCAGAAGTGAGAAATTTGCCTTTTTATTTTACTACTATTCTTCCTTTGCAGTTACTGTAGTTCTAAAACAGACAGGCAAAGAAAGAAAGATTTATTTGACCTACCTGTATGCCTTGAAATATGTATTTAGCACAGCTGTTCTTTTGTGTTTAAACTCATCAAAAAAAAAATGCAGCTTTAATGTAACCCACCATTGATCTGCAGTAAGTGGAAACAGAATCTCTCCTTAATTAGTATCATCCAATCACTTTTTTACATTTCTACAGAACACACACTGTGAACTGTTTAATGGACTATTATTTAGAAAAGTGGCGAAGAGCTTAAAAAAAGACACAGAGTGAAAATAAAAACTAGTGGTGTCAATGAAAAATGTGTTGCAAAATAATGGAAAAAAAGATGTTTCGTTAAGATGGGCTTCATTGGCATTTTACTGTATAGATGAACACTGCTCCAATTACTGCCAACAATGGGGAAAGGGATAGAGAGATATAGATTCATTACTTTCAACACCCTTAACTGTCTACCACTGAATTCGCTTATCTGCTCCTTTTTCTACAGGACCAGCTCTTAGGGGGGAGGAATAAACAAAGAACTGAGTAGAGTGAATGTGTCACAAATTACCACAAACACACTGTGACTCAATGCACTTTTCATTTCTCTCCTCATTAACTGTGTCTTGCTCAAAATGAGAGACTGGGTCTAAACATAATCAAGTCCCACAGATAACAATTGACTTGACTGCTGGGGCAGTCATCACCTTCTAGCTACGGGGAAATAAATTTAGAAATAAAATGAGTTAAAATAAAATTCACTCTGCTCTCTTTTCTGTGCTCAGATAATTTGAAGGCCATCAAGGCCTGCAGAAACAATCCATCTCTCTGTGAAAAGGAAAGCAGCCTGTGCCACTACCAATAAGGCATGTCTTTAGTGTTATCAAGAGTAAGTATAATTACACAGTGGAAAGGCCATCAAAGTGTCTTGGGCTCTGGTATTTTTTTCCTGAGGTCTTCATCAATAGTGCTGTCTGAATGGAAAGAATAAGTGTGTGGGGGGGAGGGTGAAAAAAATGATATCCTCCAGATTGGTGTGACTGACCTGCAATCTAGTAAAGCACATTATAATTTGAGAGCAGTAGGAAGATTCAATAAAAAAATTGCTGTCTTCTACTTTAAATCAGGAAGAATTAATTTCAAGAATCTTTGTGTATGCTCTTGCAGCCCTGGTTTGTCAGAGCTGAAATTTCTCCACAACCCAGCTAAAGTACTTCCTGTTGGAGAGTATTTACACAAGCTGAGGTACTTTCTCTAGACTTAAACAGCCATGCATTTCTGCAAGGCAGATTTAAATTTCTATCTGCTGAAGATATACAGGGCTACTTGTTCCTGTGAAACAAAGACCTGCTCCCGCACATCTTATTCAGACAAATCTCCTCTTGACGTTAATTGGTTAGTTAAATGTCCTTAGAGAGGAGCACCAGAGCAGGCCCCTGATGTGCATTTCTCACTAGTTTTCTAGTGAATAAAAGAATCACATAGCATATCTGATATTATTTAGTAATACAAATCCATAGGTATGTGTAACATGTACGAGTTCAGTCCCGCAATGCCTTACTCAGATCTGTAAGCATTACTCAGGTGAGGTGTCCCATTGAAATCAGGTGAGAATTACTCATGTAGGTAATTCTCGGGAGGATCAGGCCGTACGTTTGGAGTTCATGCAATTAACTTGCTCACTTGTTTGTAATCTTACAGTGTATATGTCATTAGAAATGAGGAATGCTCCCATAGCTATGGGTGCCCAGAGCTATTAACTTGACACTCTGCAGTCTGTCTTAAATCAGCTATAAGAACAACCATGGAATAAGGCTTGAGAATAATGTTCCAGTTTCATCCAACCATCATGACCCAGGGTTGCCACGTTATTCCTGGAACTCTCCCTTTCCGTGGCTACTGGTGCTGGAAAAATTATGACATCCAAAATTGCTGTCCCTGAGTGCCCTGAGGTAAACTAGGTAGCTGGAAAGCCTTAACCTATCCACAAAGAGCAGTTTGGCCTTGTTGGCTCATCTCTAGTTTTCACAACACATATACATTTTCCAAACATTTCTTTTAATTATGGAAAAAATATTACAAGAAACATGGCTGAGTTGTACTGCTTTGACAAACCTCTTGGTTCTTAAATAATTACTATAGATCTCCTGGGAGTATAGAACAGCTGAAGTACAGAAGACCAAGAGAAGTGGCCACACATAATAAAATGAGAGGGAGGAAGAAACATACCTGATAGAATGAAAATGTGAAATGCACTTGATATATTCCCTTGAAAATGCATGTCTTTTTTTTTTTTTTTTTGGGTGACCGGGTAAAATAACTCTCCATATTGGGTTTTGTTTCGACACAAATACTTTCTGGAAATAGCGGGTGAAATCCTGACTTGCCTTTCCCTAGCAGCACTGAGAGCTGGCTTCTGGAACAAGCTCAACCAGAAATTCAGATCTTGGTGTACTCTTTGCGTGCAATACTGAAAAAAACTGAGTCTCTTTGGTTATGTTAGTTTTCTCAGTCCATCTGGCAATCAGAGGACATGCTGGCTGAAATGTAGTAGTACGAGTTCCAACCATATGCCCTCTAAGTGTGGTCTAATGTGTAATGGTTTGCAGAGTGTATGTGAACAGGAGCTTTGGTGTAGACACTTTGAAAATTCACGTTGCAAACAGAACTATAGAAAAAAAAACTTGTTTTCAGTGCCCTCTCTCATGAAAAGTGAAACACAAAAATTTTTAATCCAGTAAATTCTATCCCAAGTAGCTACTGATGCTACCTCAAACCTCCATACCTGTTAAGTTTACTGAAATTTTAGAAAGTACGAATAGGTTAGTAGCTTTTCAGGATGATCATCAGTAAAAAAATCTCTCTTCTGGGCTGATGAATACTGGAAGGATATTCACAAGGTATACCACTAGCCTACCAGGAAGTCAGAAATCTTCAAATATGCTCCAGAATAGAGCAAAGCTACAGAGGGAACACACATTATTTCTTTAGGCTCAGTCTTTGTAAATATAATGGTTCAAATCGTGTGCATTTTTGTTTTCTATGGAAACATCATGGCTGCCCAATTTCACATTGTGCTAAATGTGTGGTTTCCTACATTTTTCAGAAAATCTGTTTCTGGCAAATACACAAAAATTGAAAAGGGGAATATCAATATTGTTAAGTCAAACTTGTCCACATCTTCAACCAACAGTTTGTTAAGGAAGACAATGTGGCAAGTCACAGAAAGGTGAAACATACCTAACTTTAGCATTCTGTGTGAGACAGCGCCCACACTCATTTAAAACAAATGGTGCTATAAAGATTAAAGGAAAGAACAAGAATAAGAAATAAAGGTGTCCTTCAGTCATAAATTTCTACTAATCTCATTAAAATACCTCATATAATAGATCTTCCCTTTGACAGACTAAAATTACCTGAGTAGGCCTCTACCAGGTCTCTGACAGACAATGGAAATTTGGGTTTTGTGACTAGGGCGGTATCTGCATCTGCATTTACTCTTTGGAATGTTTTTCCGCACTGTAGGTGGAGAGGATGAGGTTGCACCTTTCACTGCGGCATGTAGCTACACGTACCCTACATGCCGTCACTGCAAGAGTAGGCAAGTCTGGCATTGCAGCATTCACTGCTCAAAGGTGAAAAAATTAATGACATGAAAATGCTGCTCTGACAGTAATTGGGAAAATTTAAAAAAAAGTTATATGCATGGCAAGGAAGGCTGCTGAAAGCCTAAACAGGTTTGCAAAAGCTTGTATGTCAGAAATCCTTTTCCCCTTCAGAATTATTTATTTGTATCATAGTAGCAACCCAAATCAAGGATCAGGGCTCCATTGTGGTAGGTGCAATAACAAAGAGAACATTCCCTGCCCCAGACAGTTTACAATTTTGGTGTCTGACAGGGTTTAACAGACAGATGACAACAGACAACTGTGGTGAGGGCTGGAAGTAGCAAAATAATGAACACAAAAGCAGAAGTCACAGCTCTTCTCTTGTCTAATCAATGTTCATCACTGTAAGATTAATGTACTTATAAAATACTTATCAATATTATTCCTGTGTGCTCTCTGTAGGGCAAGAATCTGCCAGTGTTCATGAGTAGCACTGCCTGATTCATAGTGTCCTATTGAGGAGTAACTTTAGTATGGCTCTAACATTCATTCTCAAAGACACAACTAGCAACAAATTGGATGAGGATGGTAATGATCATGATACGCAGTTGGCAATTGTAAGTCAGAGTCAGAGACTCCAAGGACAGAAAAGGTAGAAACAGTAGAAATAAAGAACAAGGATTCAGAAGGAAGCATTTGATAACTCATGGCCTACCACCTTACCAGAAAAGGAAAGGTGCTTTAATGGTATGTGTGTATTTGATTTAGGTCAAAAAATATGGCATCAGAGCAACATACTTCTATAGAAAAGGTTCACTAGCAGAAAGAAGAATATGCAGCACTGCAAAGTGTGCACTGTCTAAATGGAATCTTTTAGTGTAAATATAGTTGATTTGTTCATAAGTGTTTCTTAAACAAAGCTGAGTAAAGAGCTAGAGCTTTATATTTCCACTTCTCTATGTCTTTAAATCTGGGACTGTACTGCAACTCGAGAGTAGCTCTCAAGTGCTTTTTGCTTCAGGATGTTCCCTGCAACACTTTCATAATAAGCCGCTTTTTTCCTTTGAATTTGCAGACTCTGTAAGCTTTTTTTTTTTTTTTTTTTTTTTAGGTAGAATTTCATTTTGATAATCAGCAAAGGCATTCTAAAGTTTCAACCATCATCACATAGTCACAAACTGACATTATGAAACTTTGTTCATTAGTCTCACCAGAAAGCCACAGCATACAGTTGCAAAGTGAGAAACATTCTGATTGAGTGTAATAATACCCCAAAAGGTAGTCATCACGTGAAGCAAATACTAAAGCTATGTAAAGAATGTTATTTTGTTTAGAATAGAAGTTTGGCAGTAGTTTGAGACTAAATCTAAGAAAGGGTATTGCAATCATTTAAACCAGTGTCCTAGTCACAGCTGCTGGTCTTGAAAGAAGCTATGGCTAATGATGCATTATATGTACAACTTTATTTACCTTTATAAAATTATTTTTGCTAACAGTTCAAGTAACTTGCAATTGTTTGTATTTAAGCATACAAAAAAGTGCTTTGGTGCAGACACTTAACCTCCTTAACATTTCTATAGCAATCTGTATTTTCTTTGATATTAGGATATATTAACACAATATTAAAGCCTCTAGACCACACATTGGTTTGTGAGGGTGACATAGAGTTAGCTCATTTTGGCATACGCTCAAAAAATAATGCAAAAAACCTTTCATAGTATACCCCAGATTTCTGAAAGGTATAGCAGAAGTTGCTTGGGAGAAGGACAAAAATAAGAATCAGTGTAGGTCAAGGCTGGTTAGCCCTATGGGTAGTTAAGGTGGCTCCATTGCTCTTTCCATGTCTATTTGAAGCAGATCAAGATCCCCCCCTAGTCTTGATAGAATACATACACAAACTCAAAATCTAAACCTACCCCTTTCTGGGTGTTTGGCTAGTAGCTAAAATAGTAACAATACTACAACTTTCAGCTAACACTTCCACAAAATTGACTATTCCGAAATCTCCCCCTTCACACTTTCTACACTTCTTTTCCTGCCCTGTGCCTCCACTTCTCTTATATCCTGGAGCTAACTGAATCCACCTGATAATACAACTCATCTGTAGTTAGACCATCCCTTAATTCAAAGTTTAAGCACCTGGTAAGAGGATAGTTCAGCCAGTGAGGCCTGCAACCTTATGCCTCTACTATGCAATCCTGTTACACTACTCTCATGTTTTAAAAATCTATTCAAAGGCAACAGGACCTTCTCAGGATGAGGCCTCTAATGCAAACCTAGGGCTATAGTTGGTTGCTAGTTAGGCCAATTGCATATTAGATGGAGCAAATTATCACTGAAGAAATACTTGAAAAGCCAACAAAATATAGCAGAAGGCCTGTTTCAGAAAGCTAAATGCAAACTTGGCTAAAATGCTTGCAATGCATTTACAGCTATTTTATTAGTGAATGCAGAGGAATGTTAGTAAATCATTAATATAGCCATATTTTCAAAGCAATTCAGCAACCATTTAGACCCTTAGAGTGGCCAGATTTGCAAAAGAGCTCAGCACCTAGGAGCTCTCATTGCAGATAATGTGCAAAGACCTGCTTGCTGAAGTATTTTACAATGCCAGTCCTATCCTCTTGAGATGCTAGAAAAGCAATAATAAGTCAGTTCCACTGCTATGAGCCTGCAACTACTTTAATAAAATGTTGGAGATGACTGGGGCCAATGAAGTTTGGACCCAACACAATCTAGTGTAGTAAAGTGTGCTTCTTTCAGATTGTACACCTGCAGTGCTGGCACTAAGCTCCCACATCCTGATGATCACAATATTATTTATTTAATTTCATTAAGGGGCTGGGGCTAGGACTGAGTGCACATTTGTAGGTTTGGGACTGATTGGGGGTGTATCTTGAGATTATGGGTAGGTGGGTTTCATCTTTTGAGCTCCAGAGATGGTTAGTGTTCTGGTGTTCCACCTTCCTCTGCCATCTTCCCAAAACTAACAAATCTGTTTTGGAATCTGGTAACTAAATATGGTGCATATATATGTTCTTCTGCTTACCCAATGGTCTTAGCTTAAATACAAAGGGGAATTTGAGAGGTATGTGCTTGCTTTTATCTTCATTTAATTGCCTGACTTGAAGATTGGTTTGATGTCTATCTATGGCCTGCATAGTATCTGAGTATCTCACAATCTTTATTTTTCCTCATTTAGCCTGAGGTTGGGGTAATTATCCCCATTCCACAGAAGGGAAACCAAGGCACAGAGTGACTAAGCCTTGAATGCACAAGAAGAGATAGGCATTGTAAAGCTAAGCATCACAACACCTAGCTTTTAGGCACCTAAAAAGGGCTTTTAAAACCCCTATGATTCACAAAGTCTGAGCTAGGCACCTAAGCTCCTACTGAAAGAATGGGAAGAAATAGGCACCTTAGATTGCAATTCACAAAAGTCAGGATACTAGGTGCAGCGCCATCTACGCTAAATATCAATGAGAGGGGTGTGTGCTAAGTCCCATCTGTGTCTTGCAGATAGTGCCTGGCTGTGGTTGGGATTCTCAGCTGCAGATCCTTTCTTGGCATTAGATGCTTACTATGCTGTTAGTAAGTCGCTGGGGGTGGAAAGGGAAGGGAAGTAAATCAAAAGGAGGAAGAAACTACTACCCTAAGAACTTTTAGCCCAGTGGTTAGGGTACACGGCTAGGGTGTGGGAGACCCTCAGTTCAAACCTTCCCTCTACCTGAAGAGAATAAGAGATTTGAAGAGTGCTTTCCTACTGCTCAGGTGAGTGCCCACGCTGCTGAGCAATAGGACATTCTGACACGAGGCTCACTCCGTCTCTTGTGTTAAATCAGTTTCAGTATTATTTTAATAAATAATTAAAGACCCATTGGCATGAGGGGGTCCTGGATCTCCCATCACCCAAGTAAGTGCACTAATCACCAGGCTACAGAGTCATTCTCATGTGTCTTTTCTGTTACTCTTTAAGCTGTTGGGGCGGGGCAGGGGGAACCAGAGAGAGAGAGAGAGAGTGAGATAGCATACAACTCCCATCAGAATATCCCATAGTTTAGTGGTTAGTGTACTCAGCTGAGATGTGGCAGTTCCCTCTTCAAATCCCTTTTCCCGCTCAGGTGGAGTGAGGACTGGAACAAGGGGACTCCCACTCCTCAACCACTAGGCTAAAAGTAATCTTCCCCACAAGTTTTGTGTGAACTTGCCTGCACACAGCCTGATCCTGTAGGTGCCTCTGAGGCCCACACACACCTTAGGTGGAGGAATGCCTATCTTCCTTCAGTTTGTGGATTGGTCTGGGGCTTAGGCAAGAGCCTGGACACCTAGAAGGAGGCAGCAGTGCCCATAGGCAGGGAGTGGGAGTTTTTGAATTGTAGTGAACCCTAAACCCAGTACTCAGGCACCTAACTCCTTCTGTGAATTCAGGCCTCACTAATATACCTACGGTCACAAAGGAAATCTGTAGCAGAACAGAGCACTGAGCCCAGTTCTCTTGGGTCATAGGCTAGTATCTCAGCCATTGAACAATGCTTCCTCTCTATTGAGGGTGAGAGAGAAAAGTACAGGACCAACCCGCCACCTCCAAACAACACACCCATGTTTTGCCAAAACCATCTTCAGGCTTTCATCCTGTCTTTCTTTGTCCATCATATTCTGCCTTCACCCACCAAAAATGATCAGCATAATGTTACGATTCCAATGTCTAGTGCTAAAAGTGACATCACCAATGAACCCTCTGAAGTCTATAACATATCCAATTTTAATGAGTGTATCTGTGGACCTCTTGGTAACTTTTCTTTTTAATTACTGCATCTGTCATTTTAATAATGTAATTCAGTAAAATAAAAACCTCTGCTACATTTCCATAGAAAATGGGCATGTAATACACAATGATTAGCTACAAGGGTCTAATTAATTCAATATCTCTGGGGTATATAATAATATATAAGTCCTATGTATAAAATTATAGGGAATTAACTGAATTGTTAAAGTTCTTTTAACCTGACTACAGGTGTCCCACCAATAATCCTCTACGAGAGGTATTCAAATCCCATCCCCCTTTCTGGTGGGATTTTTATCAAGTGTGTGGCTATGTTTTGCCAACAAAAAATGAGAAAAGAGAAGACTCCATTCAAATTCATCTGCGGGGATTCAGCAATTAAATCAATTTGATTAACCAAAGGCCCATTCTGCTGTGTATTTACATACTGTAATTACAAATTGGCAAATAGCGGGAAAAGTGGGAGCGTGGGATATCGTGTTTTTCAGACAGTTGTTCAAATGAAATACATTTAATACTTCTAAATAAGCAGCCAAATGTAGTCGCTATTTTAGCATCACAAATAGCAGGGAAAAAAAGAGGGAAGGCTCTTTTTCAGGGTTTTAGGCAGTCACAGATTATGTCTAATTAACCAAAAAGGTGACACATCCATTTATATTTTATAGAACTTTACAAGTGTTATGAGTCAGGAATGCCAAATTCCTCCTGTGTTTGTTCGGATCCTTTTCTCTAATCAATATAGCTTCAGAGTAAAGGGTAGCTTAACCTCTTCATAGTTATTTGAATGTGGTGATGTTCCATGTCATTACATCGGATACTGAAATGAACATCACAGTAAAAATAATCAGGTCTTGAAAATTCCACATGATCACTCACTGCAGACAAGTAGGAAACTTCCCCTGGGTGATGTGGGAACTCAGGCATCAATTTATCCCAAATGTAAGCTTTCAAAATTATAAATATAATTACTTTTCTTGCTTTTTGCAAAAGTACAATGATGTCTTTCTGAGTCTGCAAGGAGACTGCTCTAATGTCTCTGCTGCAGCTCACAGATTGTGCAAGCAGCAGCAGAATGATGGTAGGAAGACTCAGGCCAGTTTTCATTACCGCTATTCAGCATTCTGTAAGCAGAGGCAAAGCTAGCCAAAACCATGTCATTTTAATTTGGCTGCTGCTATAAGCAGGAAAGAGACAGGCACTGAAGCAAACCTCAGAGAAAGAAGACCCAAGAAATATAGGCTGGAGATGGGTAGAGTGGCACTGCAGTAGTCAGGACTCAGGAGATTGTGGAGTGGAAAGTCTGAGGCCTTGTCTACACTACAAGTTAAGTCAACCTAAGTCAACTTACTTCAACTCAGTGTTTCATGCACTCACTCCTAAATTTGTCTCCTGCTGACATAAGTGGCCCATTTCATTCTCGTAATAGCTCCCTCCTCCGCCCCATGCCATGTCATGCTCAGTGCAGACAGAGAGCTACACCTAGACGTGCTCCTGCCTGGAACAAGAGAGAAAATCCTGGATCTCCCTTGCTTGTGGGGAAAAAAAGCTATGCAATCTCAGCTAAGGAGCAGCCTAAGGAACAGATTGCACAGGGGTGCTAAACCTGAGATATGACAGGGATGAGCAGTAATGTTGGCTGAAAGTCAAGGAACTTCAACAGCCATATCAGAATGCGAGGAAAGATAACAACAAACCTGGGGCCTCCCTGCAGACCTGCTGCTTCTACAATGAGCTGCAGACTGTACTTGGCAAGAATCCCACCAGCACTCCCAGTGTGACCGTGCACACTTTGCAAGAGCCAGGTGCAGACCTCTGCAGGGCACAGCAAATGGGGATCCGCAGCAAGCCAGGAGCTCTTTGAAACTCCACCAGAGATGAGCAAGTCCCACCAGATGAGCGCACATGATCCCGGTGATGAAGAGGAAGGGAGCTCAGGTAAGTGTAGAGATGATTATTCCTTATAGACATGGTTTGTTTTCCATTTTGGTGACTAAATTTGGCCTTCCCTCCCTGCCCCTGTCCTCCTTCTATTTAAAAATGGCACCCATCCCAGCTGCACATTTAAAGAACAAAAGCATTGACTTTTGATTCGTCACTTTAACTTAAAACCAGTGCTGGGAATGCAATTAAAGTTAATGCTTTGCAATGCATATGTGATTGCCACTTCAATCAACTACTATAGGTTAGAGAATGAATTCAAACAGATTAGTGTGGCATTCTGAATTACACAGTCCACCACAGATCACTGTCCTGTGCTCTGCTAGAGGTAGGAGGAGGAACAGGGACAGGGAGAGAGGCAGGATTCAGTCACCAAAAAGGGAAACAAACAATGCCTATAAGGAATAATAATCTCTACACTTATCTGAGCTCCCTTCCTCTTCATCACCGGGCTCATCTGTGCTCATCTGGTGGGACTTGCTCATCTCCGGTGGAGTTTCAAAGAACTCTGGCTTGCTGCATGGCGTGGGCCCCCATTCGCTGTGCCCTGCAGGGTTTCTGCACCTGGCTCTTGCAAAGTGTCCACGGTCACATTGTAATTCCGAATTACACAGTCCACCACAGGTCATTGTCCTGTGCTCGGCTAGAGGTAGAAGGAACAGGTAGAGGTGGTGTTCACTTTTCCTTTCTTTTGCTTGTTGAGCGAGGTGCGGGAGGACACAATTCTCCTCATGTGGAATACTTTGTTTATCTGAACAGGGATGTTTCTTTTATCCTCTTGAATAGTCTCAATGAAACTTCCATGGAGATACTCTGCCATCCTCTCCTGAATGTTGCTAGGGATGGTGGGGTTATTTCATCCCCTGCAATAAGAGTCATTCCCATATCATTCTGTAATGTTGAAAAAATTGGGTTTGTTTAGTCTGGAGAAGACTGAGAGGGGACATAATAACAGTTTTCAAGTACATAAAAGGTTGGTACAAGGAGGAGGGAGAAAAATTGGTCTCATTAACCTCTGAGGATAGGACAAGACACAATAAGTTTAAAGTGCAGCAAGGGCAGTTTAGGTAGGACATTAGGAAAAACTTCCTGTCAGGGTGGTTAAGCACTGGAATAATTACCTAGGGAGGTTGTGGAATCTCCATCATTGAAGATTTTTAAGAGCAGTTAGACAAACACCTGTCAGAGATGGTCTAGATAATACTTAGTCCTGCCCTGAGAGCAGGGGACTGGACTAGATGACCTCTCGAGGTCCTGTGATTCTAAGAGCATAGCTGGCAGCATTGCAGCAAATGGGCTAGCAACATATGGGCCTGGTGGCTTCAGGATGCCAGCAGCAGCTGTGCTCTCTGGGCTTTTGTCACCCATAGGAGTGAGCTACCTTCCAAAATCACCACTGTCTATGAAAATATTGGCAGTACTCACTGCACTTTCTCTTTACTTATACCCAGGGGAGCCCAGCATCTGACCTCCCATGCAACAGATCCTTCCCCTTTCCCCACTACTAGTCTGTACTCACTGTCACTTGAGCTGCAGAGGGGTGATGTAAATAGGTGCTCCACAGCCAAAGTGGTAGTTAGCCATTTTGATAAAAGGTCTTTATGTGAAGAATGTGAGGGAGCTTTGAGATTTCTTTCCCTTTCCACTGTGGCTGTAAAGCTAACCATGTATCTGTCTAGTTTTTGTTATCTGCAGACTCTGCCATGGTGGCCTTGAGAGGTGCCCTCTCCATGCCCGCTGAAGATCTTAACCAGATCAGGGAAGAAGGAAGACGACCAGGGAAGGTATCTTCTCTAATCCTCCCGTCCTCTACACCTGCTGACTGTAAACACAGGGATTGGAGGGGCTGAATGGCTGAAGGAACAGGAAGGGAGAGAGCGGTTGATGGAGAAAAGGCAAGGGACAAAGAAGTACAACAGAAAGTGCACCAGGACATAATGGGTTTTCTCAGGCAACTAACACAGATGTTGCAGAATGTCACTGAACTAAATGCCAAAAGACCCTGTACGCAGAAACCTTTCTAATCCATGGAAAACTCCTTGGTCCTGCTCTCTTTACTCCCCAAAAATGGCATATGAGACTATGGGAATGTTAAAGAGGGTACAAAAATTCCTAAACAAAATAAGCGTTATAATTGGCACAGGTGGGATAGTGGGAATTTGACCCCAGTTCCCAGAAATCTCTGGGCTAATCACTAGTATCCCACAAATCACTGTGAAAATGTCCCACAAAATAGTGCTCCTGGTGATAGCATGGGGTACCCATGGACCACTGCATTTCCTATTGACCCAACCACTCATGATGAGGATGTACAGCACCGATGCAAGCAGCCAAGTGTGCACGTGCCTGAGCGACATACAAAAGTTGGTGACTATAAAATGACATAATTGATGTCGCCCAAACTTTGTGGTTAAGACATTGCCTGAGAAAGTTCTTAGTCCTGGCAACTGGGTTCCTAACTTCCACTGATTTCTAGCCAGGCCTTTGCCCTGGGTCCGGTGAACCTCTCATTTCATTGATTCTCTGTCCAATCTTTAGTGTTGGCCTCTGGCAAGTATGTTTAGTGCTTTGGATTAATAGGTGTCTGATAAAGTTTTTAAAACCTGATAGTAATTAATCATAAAAATAATAATGGTCTAGCATTAATGTTGATAATCTACTCCTTTCCTAAATAAAAATCACAGTCCAAAGAGTTTTTACTCTTCCAGGGCAATTAATTTAGCATAGAAATTTAGGAGAGATCATAGGTAAAATATAACTACACAGAAAGATAAAGTAAAATTGGAGAGTGTATGCTGCAAAGGTCCCACAGTATACATTCACAGAAATACCATTACATCTGTAAATGAGTTACACAATCAAATTATATGTCACCAAATACAAGATGTAGACACATAGTTTCTAGAAAGTTAAACTGAAATTAACTCCATCCCCACAATAGCATTAACCCTCAATTTTCAACTGTGAATTTAAATTAAAGCATTATGATTGGAGCAAGTGCTTGCTTCTAGATTTGGCCTCAGTGTAATACAGTCATAAATTTTAAGGCCAGACAGGACTATTATGATCTGATCTTCTGCATCAAAAACCTCACTCAATACTTTCTGCATTAAGACCAAGGAGATATCCAGGCTTGATTTCAAGACTTCAAATAATGGAGAATCCACCACATCCCCTCATAAGGTGTTCTAGTGGCTAATTACCCTCACTGTTAAAAATTTGCTCCTTATGTCTAGTGGGAATTTGTCTAGCTTCAGCTTCTAACTATTGTCTGCTAGACTAATGAGCCTTGTCCTATCAGAAATCTCTTCCCCATGTAGAAACTTGTAGACCGTAAACAAGTAACCTCTTAACTTTCTTTTGGATAAACTAAATAGATTGAACTTATTTAGTCTCTCACTGCAAGACATGTTTTCCAGACCTCAAACCATTTGGTCACTGTTTTCCAGGATACAGTCCTTAATGTTATAAGTGTGAACTATACTCCTTGTTCCTAAATGTATGAGCTTGCCTTTGACTGCATTAAAACATATCATATGTAAATGGACCCACCTTACCAAGTGATGCAGGTCTGTCAGTATACATGATCTTTTCCTGCTGCTATTTGTTGCTCCCCCAATGTTTATGTCCTCTGCTAATTTCACCAGCAATGATTTTATATTTTCTTCCAGCTCATGGATAAAGGTATTGAATATCATTTGGCTGATGACAAAAAGAACAGCATTTCTCTTCATTGTCACTAAATTTCTACTAATGTTTCCTCATTCACAGAGAGCTAGAGGCAGGGTTCTGATAAGGTCAAGGGGGCATGAGATATGGACAAAAAAGGTCACTGCACAAAAATTGTGTGCATCAGCAACAAAGAATAATTTGCTCTTTTGATAATGCTTTGAACATTTTCAATGACTGCTTGAATGGAAAGCTAGAAATCGTTCTGTTTCAGGTGTGTAAAACTATTTCCAACATTGTGCATCCATCATTAACCATGAATGTGGGGGTGAGGGGGCTGCCGTAACACAGTGGATCAATATACTAGATTCTGGAGTTCTTAATTTAAATTTAGCACAAGGTCATTAGGTGGCCTTGTTCGTGGAGCCATTTATTTATATCAGCAGTCATGAGCAGTCTCTGCTCAGGAAACATCTAGAGCTTGAATAGCTCAGATGTTATTGTATGTTGGGATGAAGCTTCATTGGCAGAGATGTGTGGGGAAGTTTCCCTACACTATCCCTGGCTTAATTCAGCCATTATCACTTCATTTTTGTGAGTGCTAAATTCACTCATATTTATGTAAAATTCATAGACTCAAAGACTTTAAGGCCAAAAGGGACAATCATGATCATCTAATTGTTTTAATATAATACATCCTCAGTTTTAGGAAGGAGCTGGGAATAACCCAAACCTTTGGAAATTTAAGGAGGTTGCTTAAATGCTGCAATGGGCAAATACTCTATCTCTCCTAAACTGACTGTAGAGAAGATGCTCTGGACCTCTCTATACCTAGATCTAGGAAAATATTTGTTTTTCAACAGAAAGAAGTTTGAGATTTTCTGGTCATCTCTAGTCAGTACAACTTAGCATCTGTGAGTCTCCAGTTGCAGAAGGCATCGGCTCCCAATGTAAAAAATAATGTGGCATTGTGCTCAGACATATAAAAATAAATTACCTTTGATTTTTAATAAAAAAGATGTTCTGTTTATTTGTTGGGAATAAATATATTGTTTTTCCCAACACACACACACACACACACACTTACTTTCTATTTTTCCTTGCCTTCATCTAACTAATCATCTTGCTTTCCTTTCTGAAAGCAAATTTCTACCATCTTATTTCTTGTAGGAAAGAAACTGTCTTGTAGGACCTCACCTAGAAACAAAACAGGATAAAGGACCTTTGTATTTCTACTAAATTATCCAAATGTCTCCTCTGAGGATTTGAATTTATTTTTATTTTGGATTTTGAATGGTTATATTCAAGTTCACACTGGCTTAGCTTTATTGAGATATTCTTGGAAATCATGATTCCTTCCCCCCCCCCTCCTATTTTCCTTTTTACCAATGTTGTTTTCTGGTGCAAGTCTTGGTGGTGGATGCTCTTCTTTCAGATGAAGAGTGCACTATATCAACTGGTAAATTGGTAAAAAAAAAAAAAAAGACAAGCTAAATCGAAATACCGCACTCTTAATCCATGTTGTGTTTTTGCACTCTAACCAACAATAAGAATCTGAAGAAACCACATTGAGATTGACACAGTTGGGTTCTAAATAACCATGTTTAACAACTATATATAAACATTCTAAACCTAGCTACATATATACACTGCTGCTTTGTGAGGTTCTGGTGGCTTCCGCAATAGAAGATAGCATGGGAGGCACTTATAAATTATTTAAAGGGATACTATCTAATTACTGTACATTGCATTTGGGAAAAAATGGGAGGAGGCACATACAGATTTTTGCCAAAATAACAAAATGAGTGAATTAAAACCAATTTAGTTATTTAAGTGTATATTTGTGGATAGACCAGCCCTTCTACACAGCATATGTAAACATTATTTGGAGCAGGGTGGGAATGCCACCTGCTCACAATGCTCCAAGAAACACCACTTGGAACATTCAAAAGCAGCTGGCATGTTAATGTTTGAATCATACCATCAGAAGCTGAAATTAGAATTGAAAACATTGATCATTTCTTCAAATAACATTCCATGAAATTATTTCTTTCTTAATATTTGTGGTTCAGGGAGATACCATGAGCTGTTGACTTACTTATCACTTACAGTTTGTTTGTCATTGCTTGATATGGTTTATTTGAAAAATAAATATAAACAGATATGTTTACCAAGGTTTAAGCCCTCAGACTTGCACCTGGAATATAGTATAGTATGGAGTGCAGAGAAGCTGTTCATCCTGGCAAATAAGTGCACACTGCATGGCCTAGTGCTTGGTCAGATATTGTTTTTTCAAAATCCACAAAGATTATGACAATTTAATTCTGACCTGTGGTGAGGTCAGTGCAGAACTATGCCTTCTCAGCAGGAACATCAAAAGGCATTTTCATAGAATCATAGAAATGTAGGCCTGGGAGGGACCTTGAGAAGTCATCAAGTCCAGCCCCTTGTAACGAGGCAGGACCAAGTGACCGGTTTTTGTCCAACTTGTTCTTCAATACCTTGAATAAGGAGGATGCCACAACCTCCCTTCAAAGCCTATTCCAGAGCTTAACTACCCTTATAGTTAGAAAGATTTTCCTAATACCTAACCTAATTCTCCTTTGCTGCAATTAAGACCATCACCTCTCACATTACCTTCACTGGACATGGAGTAAAATTGATCACCATCCTCTTTATAACAGCCCATAATACATTTGAAGACAGTTATCAGTCCCACGTTAGTCTTCTCTCCTCAAGACTAAACATGTCCAGCTCTTTTAACCTTTCCTCACAGATCTGGTTTCCTAAACATGTTATCATTTTTATTGCTCTCCTCTGGAGTCTCTCCAGTTTGTCCACCTATTTCTTAAAATGTGGCACCCAAAGAAGGACACACTATTCCAGTGGCGAGGCCTTACCACTTCTGAGTAGAGAGGTACAATTACCCCTCTGTCTCATATATGAGACTCCTGTTAATACATCCCTGAATGATATTAGCCTTTTTTTGGCAACCGTATCACATTGTTGACTCATATTCAATTTGTGATCCACTAGAACCCCCAGATCCTTTCCTGACTACCACTGCCTAGCCAGTTATTTCCCATTTTGTAGTTTTGCATCTGATTTTTTTCTTCCTCTCGTAGCTTCCCAGGATCCAGGGGAAGTTCACCTAGAGCAGGGGTTCTCAACCTTTTTCTTTCTGAGCCCCCCCACAATGCTGTACAAACTCCATGGCCCAACTTTGCCACAACAACTGTTTTTCTGCATATAAAAGGCAGGACCCATGTTAGGAGATAGCAAGCAGGGCAGTTGCCCAGGGCCCTACACCACAGGGGGCCCTGTTAAGCTAAGTTGCTCAGACTTTGGCTTCAGCCCTGGGTGGTGGGGCATAGATGATAAGCTCAAAATTTCCAGAAGTTGATACTGCATGCACAAGCATTTGCAAAACAGGTTATTACATGAGCAAATAGATATTTATGTTTGCAATTGCCTGTTTTTTTCCATATCCAAATGAAGGCTGTACATGTGAAATGGGAGTGCACACAAATTTTGTTGGCACCATTTGGGGACCACATTTTGAAATCTTTATCCTGAAAGTCCAATGACTGCTACATGAGGTGAAACTATTACCTAAATATAGCATGATGAAAATATTCCATTTTAGTAGTACATGAAAGGTTCACAAACCAGGAGAAAAAAAAAACCTCTACCTGTTCCAGGAGTGAGCATAATCTACAAGAAAGTAGAAATGAGTCCATCAAGTATAGTGGTGAAAGAATAGGTTAAGGACTATTTAGAAAAGCTGGACATGCACAAGTCCATGGGTCCGGATCTAATGCATCTAAGGGTGCTCGGGGAGTTGGCTGACGTGATTGCAGAGCCATTGGCCATTATCTTTGAAAATTTGTGGTGATCGGGGGAGGTCCTGGATGATTGGAAAAAGGTAAATGCCCATCTTTTAAAAAGGGAAGAAAGAGAATCCAGAAAACTACAGACTGGTCAGCCGCACCTCAGTCCCTGGAAAGATCATGGAGCAGGCCCTCAAGGAATCCATTTTGAAGAACTTGGAGGAGAGGAAGGGGATCAGGAACAGTCAATATGGATTCACTGAGGGCAAGTCATGCCTGATCAACCTGATTGCCTTCTATGATGAGGTAACTGCCTCTGTGGATATGGGGAAAGTGGTGGACATGATATACCTTGGCTTTAGCTAAGCTTTTGATACAGTCTCCCACAGTATTCTTGCCAGTAAGTTAAAAAAGTATGGATTGGATGAATGGACTATAAGGTGGATAGAAAGCTGGCTAGAACGTCGGACTCAAGAAGTAGTGATCAATGGCTCGATGTCTAGTTGGCAGCCAGTATCCAGCGGAGTGCCCAGGGGTCAGTCCTGGGGATGGTTTTGTTCAAAATCTACATTAATGATCTGGATGATGGGATGGATCACACCCTCAGCAAGTTCGCAGATGACACTAGCTGCACGGAGAGGTAGATATGCTGGAGGGGATAGAGATAGGATCCAGAGTGACCTAGACAAATTGGAGGATTGAGCCAAAAGAAATCTGATGAGGTTCAACAAGGACAAGTGCAGAGTCCTGCACTTAGAACAGAAGAATCCCATGCACTGATACATGCTGGGGACCGACTGGCTAAGCAGCAGTTCTGCAGAAAAGGACCTAGGGATTACAGTGGATGAGAAGCTGGATATGAGTCAGCAGTGTGCCCTTGCTGCCACGAAGGCTAACGGCATATTGGGCTGCAATAGTAGGAACATTGCCAGCAGATTAAGGGAAGTGATTATTCCTTTCTATTCGGCACTGGTGAGGCCACATCTGGGGTATTGCATCCAGTTTTCAGCCCCCCACTACAGAAAGGATGTCGACAAATTGGAGAGAGTCCAGCAGAGGGCAACAAAAATGATTAGGGGGCTGGAGCACATGACTTATGAGGCGAGGCTGAGGGAACTGGGCTTATTTAGTCTGCAGAAGAAAAAAGTGAGGGGGGATTTGATAGCAGATTTCAACTACCTGAAGGGGGGTTCCAAAGAGGATGGAGCTAGGCTGTTCTTAGTGGTGGCAGATGACAGAACAAGAAGCAATGGTCTCAAATTGCAGTGGGAGAGGTCTAGGTTGTATATTAGGAAAAACTGTTTCACTAGGAGGGAGGTGAAGCACTGCAATGAGTTACCTAGGGAGGTGGTGGAATCTCCATCCTTAGAGGTTTTTAAGGCCCGAATTGACAAAGCCCTGGCTGGGATGATTTAGTTGGGGTTGATCCTACTTTGAGCAGAGGGTTGGACTAGATGACCTCCTGAGGTCTCTTCCAGCCCTAAGATTCTATGATTCTATTGTTCAGTACATAAGCAGGACATTGTTCTTCATCCATATATATATGGGGAAAATAAGACAATAGAAAGGAAAGCTCAGTAAATACCAGTGTAGCTTTTTTCCCAAGGATCTGGTAACCATAGGGCAAAAAAGGACAATAGAGCAGTTACTTTGTATGCCTTTTGGCTCTGGAGCTACCAGTTGGCTGACAGTGTAGACCAGAAAAGGTGGTCTGTGGTCTGGACTGAAAAAGCTGAGGTACTAATGTTCTTCATAGGTCATTTCCTCCTTGTCCAGTTAGAGTCCCACTGAGTCAGTAGTGTCCCAGCTACTAGTATTTGTTCTGCAGCACTAATTGCCCTCCATCAACAGGCTGCTAGACATTCTGACTATAAATGGCAGTGACTGTAATAATGATATGGAACAATTTAACTCATGTATCAAAAGAGGCAAGTACGCGCTGCTTTTCTCCTATAGCAGTGCACAGTTACTTAGTAAAATTAACACTTGGGTTAAATAAGTTCCTCAGGCATATTGGTTGCCTCATAAACAGCTTATGACTAATCCTATGGCCATCTTGCTGCATGATCATATTGGTTCTGAGAGGCTTTTTTATTTTTGATGGAAATGGGGTCACTGGGAAAGGAGCCACAGTGCCACCAGGAGGAGTGGGAAAGCCCACAGCTCTTAGCAGTACTCTGCCCAGCGTGGGCTACAGTTATAACCCGACTTCCTGTGGAAGGATTAATTTACTATCATGTGTGTGTGTGTGTGAAAGTGAAAGACAGAGAGAGAGAGAGAGAAATCATTAAAATGACAAATCTTAACTTTGTTAGAGTGATGTTGTGTGCTTATGTATTAAATTTACCCTTCAAAACTATCAGGCCCAAGAAGTTTTGGTTAAATTCAGAGAAGCATCCAGATTCTGAGGTGAAGAGGTGACTGTTAGCCAAACCTCTGAACCTCTTGAGGTTCACCCATCACAGATAAAGATCCAGTCTTGAGAACAGCATGGAATTTACTTTCCTATTACATGTAGCATATATTCCCAGGGACGTCAGTAGCCATATTCTATTACAGCAATTATATTTATTATTATTATTATTATTATCACACAACAGTTTTATATTAAGGGACGAATTGTGCCATCTATTTATCTTACCCTGTTTCCCCGAAAATAAGACATCCTCCGAAAATAAGGCCTACTTACAGTTTTGCCTCTCGTTGTAATATAAGGCATCCCCCCGATAATAAGACCTCCCCGATAATAAGGCATCCACCGATAATAAGGCATTTTTCATTTCTGAAAAATAAGACATCCCCTGAAAATAAGACCTAGCGCATCTTTGGGAGCAAAAATTAATATAAGACACTGTCTTATTTTCGGGGAAACAGGGTAGGTACTTCTATGGTCCCATTAACAAAATACCTGAACCCCTTCACTGTTTTTAATATATTTACCCTCATAGTACCTCTGAGAGGTAGGAAAGTGCTGTTATTCCCTTTGTACAGATGGGGAACTGAGGCAGAGAGACTCCAACCTACCCAAGGTCACAAGGCAAGTTGATGGTGAAGTGAGGAATGGAACCCAAGTCTCCCCAGTGCCAGGCTAGATCACTAACCATTGGACCTTCCTTACATAGCACTTACATAGGTGGGGAGTATTCAGTGAATCGCCCCACCTCCACGGAACCCACAAAAGAGCCTGGGGCAATTGGAAAACCTGCTCTTGGGGTAGCACATGGACCATTCCTTCGGTTCATTCCTGGAGTGGTGTGGAGGTGGCAGGACTGTGTTGCAACTGGCACAGTCTAAAGGATGGTGAGGCCTCCTATTATAGATTCATAGATTCATAGATTATAGGACTGGAAGGGACCTCGAGAGGTCATCGAGTCCAGTCCCCTGCCTGCATGGCAGGACCAAATACTGTCTAGACCATCCCTGATAGACATTTATCTAACCTACTCTTAAATATCTCCAGAGACGGAGATTCCACAACCTCCCTAGGCAATTTGTTCCAGTGTTTAACCACCCTGACAGTTAGGAACTTAGGCTGCACGGGAAGAACTGTGCCTCCTTGGGGTGCAGTCCCTATCCAGATTTCCCATGAGTCAGTGTGGCCCCATCTCACTCCTTGCTCAGATCAGTAGCTAAATGCCATAATTTGATCCCAGACCTGTAAATATAATTAAAGCAGCACGGCCTAATCGCATTGCTCACAATCCTTTGCAGCTATTTGGCAGACAATACTTGAATATCTTAGAAATCTCCACTGCCTCTCCCCCCCCAAAAAAAAACAGAGTAACTTCTCTTGATAATTAACTGTAAATTGTGACTATTATTAGAATTGGATGAATTTTTCAAGGGCTGGAAGGTACCAGGTCTCCTCCAGCCTGAACTGAATGTGGATTCCAGACCTCCTGTATTGAATGTCTGTGTATGAATGTGCATGTCTTGATATTTTTAATCAGGGAAAAAGAGATGTAATAAACTTTTTGAGAAGAATGTCAGTCACTGTGCATTGCAATGAAATGTTTCCTCTTAAGATTAAAATGCCTTGTGAGACTCCTCTGCATGAGCAGTAGCTGATACCCTAAGCTATCCTAAGAAGGATAGGTTAGAGCTTGGCTTATCCAACCTTAGAGCCTGATCCTTCAGTGCTTAAGAAGGCAAAACTCCCCCTGAAGTCAATGAGGTTTGGGCCCTTAATGAGAATTGCCTCACTAATTCTCCCTGCACAGCACTGACTGTGTAACTCTACTGTGATAAAATGATACATAAGGGTCTCTTAATAAAACTCTTAATATGCTTTGATGTTAGCATGTTAGATCCATAATGGCCTCAGAAGCCCTCACATTGTGCTTTGTTCAACAGCATATTAAGGTCAGAGCTAATTCCTCCTCAATGCTGCCTGCTGTATTCCACTCATGTCCTTCTTGCCAACACGTATTCAACCTTTGTTTCACTTCTGCCACTCTTGGCCATGTGTTCCTCTTACAACTGAGAGTCGGGGTCTCCTTGTGCTTCCCTGCTCTTCTTTCTCTTTCTTTTCCTTCCTGTATGACTGTGGAGCAAACAAAAATGTGTCACCTTTATTTGATAAGCAAGATGAAGGATTAATAAAAGCATTGCAGTTACCCTGAGTTCAAGAGGAGAGGAGTACACACTGCAAGATACCAGCCACGTAATTCAGATCCCTAAGTTTTAATCTAAATAATAATCATCACAACATTGCACTATATAGCAACTTTCCCTGAAATCTTTCTAAAGAATTTACAGATGTTAGTCAACTAAACCTCACAATACTTCTCTGTTGTGATGAAGTATTATCATCCACATCTGACAGTTGGGTAAAATGAGTAAGAGATGGTGGCCTGATTTTTTTCCAGAAGCACTGCCCTGTGCCCCTGCAGGCAGTCCATGAAAGGATCAATCAGATATTGGGGGGAAAATGAGCTTTGCCCAAGTTCCACCCAAGCACAAGTCTACAAAGGATGGGGGAGGAAGGGTATAATATAACATAACATATGGAGACATTCTATCTCCTAGAACTGGAAGGGACCCTGAAAGGTCATCAAGTCCAGCTCCCTGCCTTCACTAGCAGCACCAAGTACTGATTTTGCCCCAGATCCCTAAGTGGCCCTTGTCAAGGGCTGAACTCATAATCCCAGGTTTAATAAGCCAATGCTCAAACCACTGAGCTATTCCTCCCCCCAAGGGTGTCAGTGCTCCTCCCCCTGCCAGTAATGAACTGCAAATCCAAACAAACCCTCTTCGCCACTGAATAAGTGGGGGTTAGAGAGAGGGGCACTGCATTTTGAATGGTGGACGTGGGGGCTGGGCTAGAGAAAGAGGGGTGCTTTGAGAAAGGATATTCACCTTAGGCTTCTACAATGATGCTGCTGAAAAAATTGCCAATTTTTACCCCATTTAAATATCTACACTTTGCTCACTAGATTCAGTATTCCCTTGGATCCCTTGTATTTTCTGTAGGAAGTAGCTTGAATGCTGTAAATACTGAGATTAGCTAACTGCAAATCTCATTTAGCTATCCCAAGCAATTGGCAAGTTTGAATACCCACCCTGTAAATGGGTCTTCTGTGCATGTGTCTTGAAAACATATTGCGCCTGACAATTTCTTGAGATGGGTTTTCTTGTTTTGCAGAATAAGGCAAGGCATTAACTTGCCTCTGTGGAACCATAAATCCACACCTTATATAGTTCAAAAAGAAACAAAGCTGTATTTACAAAGAACAATGTTTTCAGAAGAAGCGTGAGCTCCCTTTCTCACTAACACAAAAAATGTACTTAGAGCTGAAAATAGTGAGACTGGCACCCAAAATTTAGTTCTAGGGTGCAAAAATGTGGGCAGATATTTTGTGAGTACAGACTGCATCCCCAATTAGAGATAATGGGTTTCAGTTTAGATGAATTTTTACCTCTTATTGTTACTAGCACAATCCCACCCACCACCCTACCGCTATCCCTCTACCGTATGTATGTGCATAGGTATCTTTCAGCAGGAGGAACTGGCATAGGGAAAGGTCCACAGAAGTGGACATGCGTGTGTAAATGCAAAAATCCAAACTAAATTTCCTTTCTTTTCTGTGGTGCAAAATATTGCCCAGTTGAAGCTAATGGGAAACAATTGGGCTAACACATTTTAGATACCAAGTATCCAATTTCTCCAGGCATCTAAATATAAGCGGGCAGCAGTGTTTATCCTGGTTGGTATCCAGCTCCATGTCCTTGTAGTCTGGACATGTTCTTTGCAATATTAATGGAGTTACCCCAAAAAGAAGGATAATAGCACAAGTGGGAACCAAATTATTTACGTACTATGGCCAAAACCCAGACCACCAGGGCCTGAGGTATATACCTACTCTGGTGTGAGGGAGCTAGAAAGTGAGCTGCCTCCAGGGCTATAGCGTGCCTGCAGAAAAGCTCTGTGGAAGTTACTTCAGCCTAACTACGTACCTTATGTGCCTCTTACAGAGGGGTGCCAGGATAATCCAGTCTATGAGCAGGGGATTGGACTAAATGACCTCCTGAGGTCTCTTCCAACCCTAATATTCTATGATTCTATGGTTCCCCACATTATCCCCTTCTGCCCCGTTGCTCTGCTTCAAAGGGCACCCATGCAGAGCAGTGCCTTCTTTGCTGGCCTCCATTATCCATCCCCCCCATGTGTGATAGAACTGCCCTAATTCTGCTCTGGGTTGTCTGTATCCATAAAAGAGTGGTCTGGGTTTGCCCCCAAGGGTCACATCATGAAGTCTTTACTTAGTCTTTACTCAGGCAAAATCCCATTTAAATCAATGGGAATTTGCATGAGAAAGGACTAATTTAAAATTAGACCTTGTCAAATAACGGGGAAAAAAGATGAATGAATACTTTTACAAATTAAAGTGCAAATTGTGGTTTGGTCGGCTATGATTCATGGGGTCATATTGCTCATTATTTGTGATTCTCTGATTGACTGCCAAATTGGAAGGTTTATGCACCTCAAAATTCATATTGGAAGTTCATGATCTGTGTTAATTTCCTTTTTTCAAAAAGTTTCAGTCATCCAATCAGGAAACAGAAACAAAACCATGTGTCTACAGCCACCTATCACACAAGACAAATATCAACTACCAAATAATCAAGGCCAACAATTCACAGACAGTCCATAGGATGAAAATTATTCACTGAGGCCAAGATTTTCAAAAATGAAAACCTAACATTGGGCTCGTAAAGCCATATTTAGGCACTTGCCTGATTTTCAAAAGTGCTGAGCACCTAGCAGCCCCCATTGGCTTTTAAGAGAATCCAGTTACCCACCCACACCATACTAGTAACAGATAGGAAGCAGTGATGGTGGTGATATGTGGGAGCTGAGAGGTGGGGGCTGCAGCCCAATCTTGGGTTTGGGAGGGATAGATTATACATGTCACACTCATAAAGCTCTGCTGCTCATGCTTTGTGCTGATTAAGTGAATTTCACACTACAGAATCTAGTCTACCCCAGGTCAAGTCACTTAGGAAGCCTCTCTGTAAAATTTTAGACTTAGTTAACATAACCCCAACAGACTCGGTATTTTCCAAGTTGTGCATTTGTACAAACTGATATCTTAAGAAATCACAAAGAGAGAAGAGAGCTCAAGACATGAGTACTGTCTTCTGGGGGGAGGGGAAGAAAAATGTATACAAAAATAAGGTAAAGAAAAGCTGGGATTAAGAAGATGGGATTTAATAGGTTAAGAAGTCACAGAACTTTGACAAAGCATAACTTTACTAATACAAATAAGAACTCTGAGCTACATTTGAATTCACATCACACCACACCTGGTAAGAATTAGTCTAGCACAGCATCATCAATCATAGTGTGGCTGTCAGTTTTGACATCCTTTAAGTCTACGTTGTGTGCTTAATGACTACATTACAGAAAATGTAAACAGACACCAAACATACAGGTATGCCCTATTTTTTTTTCCCAAGCTAGAAATTTGTTTTAAAAAAATTGACCAAACAATGTTTCATACATCTAAAAAGAACAACTTATAAAACATATTTGAAATAACCAGAGAAAAGTTTCTAAAGAAAAGGAATAAAAGGAATAAAAATGCAAAATTTGGGATCTTTAGATTCAAACTGGAAATTCTGTCTATATATAGAGAGAATGAATGCAGAATACCATATTATCTGGAATTGTGTGTGTATGCATCTATCTATCTATCTATCTATACATATATATATATATATATATATATATATACACACACACACACACATATTTATGTATGTATAAACACAATGTAGAAACATAGGCATTATTCTTAATATACATCTCTTGAATTCTTCAGTATAGTATTATGATAAAATGATCATGTTTTACTAATAAGGATTCAGGAGTCACTGGTGAGCCCATTACAAGCCCCATATTAATAATTCATAAGGGAAAAATGCTGAAGAAGTGCTTGAGTTCAAGACCTAATTGAAATGCTCCAAGTTCAAACCAAAATCTTCCAAATTACATTTTTATTATTAGCAGATTTCTTGAATTACACCACTTCCAAAAAGGCTTTCAGCCCTGCTTATTCACATCTATAACTAGTACACAAGTATTACAAATATAGGGCCCTGTAATGTTTCTCTTGAAATCAGTGGCTAAAACTCCCACTGACTTCTGTGGCAGCAGGATCAGACCCATCAGAAAGTCATTCATGGATCTGCTTCATTTGAAATTTTAGTAAGTGCTTATTTTCTTGCTCAATAGAAGTTTATTTGGAAGAAAAAAATGCATGCAAAAGAATAGGTCAAAATCCAGATGTAAGAATGAATAGCAAGGATAGATTGAGATAGGACAGGAGTTTTAAAAACTGAAAAGAAATGTCTCTCTTTGGTTTTGAAAAGTAATGCCACCTCCCTACTGAGATTGAATCATGGTTTTCTCTTGTGTGCATGTAACGTTTGAATAATTTTTAAAAGTATAAACCTCTATTTTTATTTTGAAAATTAGTTTGACTAAGTTTCAAAAGTAAAAGAAACAGCAACATGACAAGAATTCCTTTGGGTTTATTTATTTATTCATTTTCCTCACCTCCATGACCCTAAAGCACTCATAAATAGAAATCACCTTGCAAAATTAATATATTGCTTTATTCTTTCCATCTAACACACAATATTGTTCAATTATCCTAGGTGATACCTGTGTAATTAAAAGGTCAAAATAACAGTTTAATGTGTTTTAAAAACAGACAAATTAAAAGGTCTATTTAAATTCAAATAAAAGTTGATGGAAATGTATACTATTGAAACTATTACCATATTTTGGAAAACCATCATGCATAAGAAAACATTTTCAAACTTGCTGTTAATAGGCACAGAATGCCCAAACCTGCTCCCATTGAAGTCAGGAACAGAATTAGATCCAGGAACATCTTCTAATATTTCAGTTTTCAATTCAGATATTTGACTTTAGAAGCAATAAGGGTTCAGATCATTTTAGTGAGGAGCAGTTCTTTTTGGAATTCTGATTTATTCCCTGCAAAACAAAACAATCACAGACACACACACACACACACACACATCCCTAAATGTCCCTTATTGGGGAAGAGAGTTTTAATTACCAAAATATTTCTGCAAAAAAGAAATAAAAGCAAAGGAGTTCTAAACTTCTGTTATCACAGGCTGGATTACCCTTTATATTTAAGATATTTTCATAAACATATGTGTGTGTAAGTATGTGGGTCTCTAATAAAATATTTTAATGTGAACTGTAATTTCTGTATAAAGCTGCTCTCATAAATCTTAGGCCAGCCCCTACAGTCCTTGCTCAGGCAAACTTTAACTCAAAATCAGTGAGAGTTTTATTTGGCTCTGTGCTGCAATACTATAGCGTTAGAGAACGACAAAAATTTAAGTACTTTTTAAAAATGTAATCAACTGTGTTTTAAAATGCGCTTATTTTGAATGACTCCTTGTTTTCAGTTCTGAGGATACAGCACAGCATTTTTTTCCATTCATCTGCACCCTCTCAAAAAATCTCTGCAGGAAACATCTAAACATTCTGAAAGGTTATGTCTAGCTAACAGCTTGGCTCTAAAATAGTTCCATTTTTGGATTGCTTTACCTTTAACAACCTGATTACATTGCTTCTTATTTCTAATTCTAATAGCAAAAACTTGCCAGAACCCCTGAGAAGCAAACCTTCAAATTTAGCTATAAATAACAGAATATATTATGTATTGGACATTGCAGGGAAACTTTACTTGAGGGGAAAAAATACAAACATTTTGTTCTGTGATCTGTAACTAAACTACTTTAAGCACTGCACTGCTCTTTGAAATGCTGCTGACAATTACTTCTTTTCAAACCAAAGTTTTAACCGTGTGTTTCTGAAACCAGACTATACTTCCTACAGTATTAATAAAGAGTTACACTGAATGTAATGAAAATGTACCATGTTCATATGTAATAAATAAGTATCTAATTAAAAGCACAGCTAAGCCAGAAGCAAAGATATTGTTTTTATATTAATATCTATTGTATTACTCTAGCATTTAATGTGAGTCTCTTCAGCTGACTGATGCCCAAAGGGGGAACTAACAAATCGCTCAGCTGGTGGCTGACACCGGTCCTGAAGAAAGCTAGTAAGGAACACTTTGCAGTCTTTCAGAGTCTCTGCACCAGCTGTCACCCAGCTATGGGTGCTGAAAAGCTCCTGTCACTTCATCCAAAGGGATTTACTTGGTCAGAAGGAAAATTTAAATACAAAGCATGCAGCTAAGAAGCTAGTGAAAAGGATTATGAGTGCACAAGAGCACATGTGTATAAGACACTAATACATCTTTAGGAAATTTCAGATCCCCAAAGCCAGGATTACTGCCAGAGGCAGGGTGGTATACGTATGCAGGGACCTTTACCATTAGAGTTATTATCTCCCAACTATTCAACTTTATCGGTCTTTCATGGTGCCATTTTTTAAAACACTCCTCTCATCCTCAATAGAGAACTAAGAAAAAGACATTCTTGTTCTATTATTCCTAAGAATCACCTGCATGCAAAATACTCTGTTGCTTTTTGTTACCCTCAGAGGTTTAATTTTTCTTACCATTATGCCAGTGTACCAATAATGTCCTACCTAATTGTTTAATGATGATTAAGGCAAATGAAAGCACAGCGAGTTTCATACATACAAACCAAACTGCTGTATGCATGATATGAACAAACAGCAGAGGCTCATGACTGGAGCTTTCATCTAATAAGTAGAAGGATCCTGGCTCGACCTAGCCACCTTTACAAGTTGGCACTCAATAAAAATGGTGTAGTGTACCCGCCAGCTGAGCAAAGGGCAATGATATGAGGGGGAAAGTGTTGTACTGCATAGAGACGATGGAGGTGGTGGGAGGTTGATTTTGGAATCCCAACTTTTGGTTGATGTTGTTTAAAACAGACAAAGAAAGAAACAAACAAAAACGCTGAAACAGAAAAGCAATGTCTTTAAAAACTTACTTTTTAGCCAGCCTGGCAGTGCAGTCAAATTCAACTCGAAGCGACATCGTGCTTGCTGACCTGTGGCAAGGTACTTTTAGTCTCTGTGAATAAAGCCTCTGATCTGGCCTGCTGGAGGCAGGGGAATTGATGCTAAAGCCAAGTTGTTTAGAGGAAGAATGGGGAGAGACCACAGCACAGGTTGCAGACTACCACTGCTGGGCCCCAGGGAAGGGCCATGCAAGTTGGGACTGCTGTTGGCTTGGGCGTGTAGCCCTGACTTGGCCTCCAGCACAGTCAGTAAGTGTGACCAATCCATAAGAGAAGGGGAGTCTAATGGGAGCAGGAGCAGGGAGCTTACTTGGAATCAGAAGAGAGAAGGAGAGGGGTGAGAACACAAAAACGAAATAGGAAAGGTTTAATGTAACATGATTAATCATACCCTTTGGAAAAAATTCCCCATGAAGAGGCTTAAAGAACATCAACATTATGTGTAGTTCAAAGCATGAGATTTAACAAAATAACAGCTCAAACCAGCTGCCTTTAGAGGTCACTAGAACATCACCGCAGTATTTACACATTTTCCATGAAGGATTAGAAGTTAGACTAAAGCCCCATATACACTATATACAGTTCTAGTGGATGCTGTAGACTATTATCTAAATTTCTTCACATAGACTATCATGTATCTGCCCCAGCAAAGCTGATTAGTGAAGCAGCTTGACTCTGACATATCCTTTATGCCAGCCACAAGCTGCCTTGCACAGCCACCTTATTCACTGCGGAGACAGGCCTGAAGCAAGATTGTAACACAACAAATGCAAATGAGATGAGCCTTACACCACTTAAACCGAGATGGCTATAATATGTAACAGCTTAATGTGCCCACAGAAGTGATTGATGCCCTTTCCATATCTCTAAAGAGCTTCAGTTTTGATGCATTCGTTTTAACTAATATTCCTTTTTACTCTTCTTTCTGGAAATATTTCTTTTATTCTTCTTTCCTTATATCCTAGACTTGGGGGAAGAAGGAAGAAAAAAAATACCCACCCTTGCCCCATCCAACTGCTCCTAATTGGTTATTTCTTTCAAGAACCCGAATTGATGCAAATTAAAATTTGGAAGGATTCTAAATCAGTTCAGACTAGCATGTTTCAAATATTCCCTACAGAAGTTTGGCCCATCCTAAAGCAGTGATTATTAATACTAAATGGAATTGCCTCCTAAAAAAAATGCACTAGCTAAGATCTGCCAAATTATTTGTCAGAGTGCAACACCACAGTGCAGTTCAACAGCAATGATTTCAAGGAGTTTGTAATGCTGTCATACCACATTCCCACTATCAATTTGGATAACTAGCACTTAGTCCAAAAATTTGGGGAAAATTTGAGACAAATGGAGTATTCTGCAAAAACATAACCAAATGCTGCACAAGCCCAACTGCCTAGACATTTCCAATCAGTATTCATTTCCTCTCCTTAAAATAAACAGAAAACAGATTGATCTTTTTCCACTAAAATCAGTCTTTGACTTATCTGTCGGTTGCCTTTCCCCCCAAATTAGTATTCTAAATTCATTTATTTGTGTAACAAATTATTATTTTTTATATATATTCAGAGGCCTTGGCATGGGCTTCTCACTCAATACTTGTGAGCGACGCCACAGACTTAACGTTGTGTTGCTTAGCAGTAATAATTTTTTTAACTTTGTTAATGAATTGAGATGAATCAAAAATGCCTTATTAATTATTGCTTGCCTAGTAGGTTAAGCTTTGGCTCTTCACTTCACTGGCCCAGAGAATATTGCTTGCCTTTGGCCATGTCGGAGGGGCTCATTAAAACATCTCTAGGGAGCAGACAGAAATTGTTAGTGAAAAGCAATGGTCAGTGCTTCAGCTAGAACCCAACAGGGAAAGGAATCCCTCATCACTGAGAACTAACAAGGCTGTATGTATTACACCTTTAACCAAACTGCTCTGAAAATGCCAGGAGACCACTGGGCTGTCTTTGTGATTGGTGAAGTTATCCGAAAATGCTGAATCCAATCCATAATTGATGTGCACATACAATTACAAGCCTCCAGATATCACTTAAAATGTTACAGTTGCAAGCCTTAAGGAGTGGTAAATCTTAACATGCATGGCATAATATAAGGTGTTTGACATAAAAAGAGAGAACCTGCTTTGCTCTCATGCACTGTCAGTTAAATTTTAATTGAATTTACTGCATTTGTTAACAGATGTAATTATAGAAATCTCATTGAAAAACAATGATATATGGACGGGCTTGGGTATCTTTTAGACATTTTGTGAATTAATGTGTATGATTAAATAAAGAAGATATCTATGCCATTGTTTTGCCCAAGATGAGTAAAAGTTAGCATTACATATGATATGACCTGCGATATTTAACCACATGTGTCCTAGGCTTTCAGTCAGTGCAAGGTGGGGAATTTGTTTCTCTCTAAGCTTGCTATTACATTAAATTGCTTATAACAAACATCTGTGTAACATTAGCAGTGATTGGCCGCAAATATTTCTGCCTCTGTTTGAGGAAAGATGGGCCAAATTAGAAGAACAGTTAATCTATCTATCTATCTATCTATCTAAAGTAAATTTTATCACAACAATAGTATACTTACCATAATTAAACTTATTTTGTCTCAACTCTGAAATTTTCTTTTAGTTTTTGTATTTGTCTCCTTCTTGCTTAGTATATACATAACTTGACATGCTGCAATATATGCTGCCATATAGGTAGAATACATGCATGACAATATCAATAATCAAATACTTCTGCCAAAGACAGCTCAGAATGAAAATATTAGAAAGGTAAATTTCTTGTTTTGAATAGGAGGCATTCAGACATTGGATCAAAAGTGGATCTCCCTGCATGAGCAGACCCCCTGAAGTCAGGATTTGGTCCTTCAACGGAACATGCTTGGTGTCTATGGGGGCAGGAGTGAGCTCCATGGTATGAGTGAAAATATTGGTGAAAATTACACAGTGAAAATACTACATAAGCAATCTGTTCTGCAGTACTTTATATGACTATATTGCTCATTCTGCACTCCAAATAGTTCATTAAAACAATGAAAAGAACAGGCTAGAACTACGGAAGATGCTGTGGTGTTAGCTGGGAACATTTAGAGTGACCATTAGGGGAATAGAACAAGGAGGTAAGAGTCTATCTGTAAACAGGAAAGAAAGTTAGTCTTGCATTCACCCCAGCCATGGTGGGCTGAGTCTCTGTGATCTCTACCAGGGCCGGCTCTAGGATTTTTGCCGCCAAAAGCAAAAACAATTTTGGCCGCCCCGCCCCTGTTGTTTAATTACCCCACCCCCAGCCCCGCCTCAACTCCGCCCCTTCCCCAAATCCCCAGCCCTGCCTCCTCCCCCCAGGCTCTCAAGCCTAGGAGGGAGGGAGAGGGAGAAGCGGCGCCCGCGCTGCGGCCACTCAGAGTCTCCCCCTCCTCCCACGTTTGAGAGCCTGGGAGGGAGGGGGAGACCCCGAGCCGCTGCGGCGCGCGAAACAGCTGATTCGCGTGCCGCTGCTCCCCCTCCCTCCCAGGTTTGAGAGCCTGGGAGGGAGGGCGAGTAGCGGTGCGTGAATCAACTGTTTCGCGCTCCATGGCAGCAGCAGCGGAGGTGAGCTCGGGCTGCCGGGGCACATTTTTAGGGGCGGCATGCTGGCGCCGGCCATACCGCCCCTAAAAATGTGCCGCCCCA